>NC_133325.1:424301125-424543625 GCF_042186555.1 Aquarana catesbeiana
GATATATATACAGCCGCTACATATCTTCTCTGAATAATGTAGATGAAAATGCTCAACCATCGTGATAACCAGCTTATTAATAGTGTAGGAACCAATAAACAAGTAGTAGCAAAATACAAAAGACTGAGACAGTATGGATCATAAACCTAATGCTTTCATTCTTTTTTTTTTTTCAAAAGATATGGCCAGTCCGGGTGGTCATTATTTTCTGAATGTCAGAATATAACTGAAGTCTACTGTAATTTAACAAATTCAATCACTGGTGATGAAGAGGACTTCATGGAACACCAATATTTTGGGAGAGTCAGAGCAATAACAAGTAACTGTTCCTCTGACTGGGTCATGTCCAAGAGGCTCAACCCGCGGGATGATAGTAAGTACTCTTTATTTATCCAGTTTTTAATTGTGCAGCTGAATGTTTTATAAAAAGAAATAGGAAAATGATATAATATTAACTAACAGATTTACTTCTACCAATTAAGAGAACTATTGTGATTGAAGGATTTGCATCTATTCCCTGAGCAATGGAGGCTTGTTGGGGCCCAAATTATGATCGGAAGATTTACATACCAACTTGAATTGTCCTTTTGTTTATGAAGGCATCTGGTAATGCTATTATGCATAGCCTCCCTAAGGACTTGATTAAAAGTAAACTCATCCATTTATGTCCTCCTAATCTAAAATATCACACATTGGGGAAGATATTATTTGCCTGTGAAGTAGATGAATATAGACTTTATAGATCCATCTACTGAGGCTGGAGACACTTGATACCAGAAAGGTCTACACTGCGGCCACAGGATGGAGGCAAGTAGGTGTCTGGAGAGGAGGGGAAGGGTACTTTAGATTTGGAGGGGCCAAAAGGGATAAGTGCACTTTGTTTCAACTTACCCATTAAATCTAGGCTGAAGAAATCCCAGGATCCATATAGCAATTGCAAAAAAAATATGCCGTATCATGATTAGTTTCCTCTATTGTTATTAGTAAAAAAAAAAAAAACACATCCCCTAGATGTCTAATGCTCATATTACTCTGACTGACCCCTGAAATTTAAATGGATCAAGCATAAAAGATAACATTGTTATACTATCTTTGCATGCACACTGGATGCGAGTAGTGCTACTGTTCAGCCACTCTTCTGTTCACTAGTCACACTTTTTTCAACTATCATTTTTTTCCCATCCAATTTAACATTTTTTTTTAACAAAATCCATTTACTAATGTAGTCAAAGGTGTGTGCATATGGGGACTGGAACAGGTGCATTATATTTTAACTGACTGGATAATAGCTTAAAAACTCTTATCACCCACAATGCAGGCATCTCTTTTGGCAAGAAGAGCTATTTGTTCCTTGTCAGCAGACCATGTTTCTAGTGAACCTATCCAATTTCTATTTGAATCACTCATTCCGCAAATTAAATATATATATATATATATATATATATATATATATATATATATATATATATATATATATATATATATATCAAATCTTCAATAATAGCATCACTGTGATTGATAATTTATATTATGATCACACCCTCCAAAGCCTAGAGGTTTTAATGGAGGAATATAGTCTACTATCTATAGCAGCTACTAGTGATAATCGCAAGTAAATCCGACAGGCTGGCTGTACTCAAGTTGATTGATCAATCAACTTGGTACATTCAGCCTGCCATATGCAGTTCAAATATCAGCCCGTTGCTGTTGAACCGGCTGGGATTCGAATCGTTTATGGCTGGCCTAAGTCAATATTCCTGAAAGCCCACTGTGTTAACCACTGGAAACTGACAGAAAAACGACATTAAGATGATATCTAACTCCATTTAGACTGGCTCAGCAATCATATAGAAATGTGCAAGGATAAGTTCAACTTTTGAACATATTACACCCGTATTTTGGGGTATAACTTGTAACATTTCAGCAGGTCTCCTCTCACCCTCTTCCCTGTGACAGCGGGCTGGGGTTCTTCTCCCCACATCTGCTGTCACATTTTCAAATTGGCTCAGCTGTGCTTAACTGCTCTATCACTTTTACAAGTGGCGGAAGGGCCCTACCCCTCCTGCCGCTGCCTTTACCAGGCTCTCCCATCCCATTGGGATGCCTAGTACACTTGTGACTAGTCGGGTTGCATTGCCTGTGAAGAGTGGAAGAACTTTTGTCAGAAACCAAAGGTGACGAGGATTTCGTCACTTCTGGTTTTGGTTTGTGTGTTACAAGCTTGTACAGTATCTGATCAAACCAATCCTAGTTTAATCAGATGCTTTGGAGGCCAGAGGAGAGATACCTGAAAGGAAGAGCAGATGCAGATGGAAGTGCCTGAACAGAGATGGAAGTGTCCAGATGCTGGAGGTCTTCATTTGACAGGTAGGTCAGCCATAATGTGTGGAGCGCTACCCCCTGCAGGAGCCACTTGGTCAATTGGTTTCTCTGTTCTCTTGCTTGACTTGAAGAACAATCTCAGCCCCCTGACACTCCAAGTTAAAAAAAGAAGATATTGCACTACTGTTAAGAGCACAAATGAAAATTTTCTGCATACACTACGGTTTAGTATCAGGAAGCAAACACCAGACTGGTTAGTAATAAAGGAATGCCATCTATTGGTATGAGTTAAAGTATGTGGTAGTATGTACATAAATGAACAAGTAAAGAGTAGGCCTATCACAATTCTCTAGACAATGAAGTCACTATATTATAGCAGTTTTAGAATAAAGATCTATGTGGTTGGATTAAGCTGTACTTGGTAATCTGCAAATCAGCATTTAGCAATGAACAAGTACTTTTTTTTATTATGTATCCCAACATTACATATTCCTGATATGTGCCTGTTATACTCTGTACTTATGTTAAAAAGTATCCTGTTCTCTTTGTATTGCTTCCTTTGTGTGAAATACCTGGTGATCCTGCCAGTCCTCCTGCCTTCCTATTTAAAACTGACCACACAAGGCATGAGAGCACATCCATCCTAGTGTGGCCAGTTTTCTGGCTGCACTGGGAGCACAGCCTGTCTGTCCTCCAATGGTCAGACTTGTGCTGACATGCTCCCCTGCACAGCTAATAATTAGGAAGAGCACTGTACTGCTCTTTCTGTGCCTCCTGCTGACATGCCCCCTCCCCTTGCAGTCTCCACCCCTAACTCTCCAAGCCCCCTAAGAAGCTAAGAACAGAGATTATGCTCAAATATTTGGCATTTCATTTCTATTTTAAACCAAAAAGGTTGTTTTATAAGGTAAGAGTTCACATATATATCTTAAGAAACACAGCTGCCCTTCCTTGGAGACAACCAAAAAAGTTTCATTATAGTCATTTATACAGATAATCTAAAGTTTGACCACTGATAGGATTATCATACATATAAACATTGTACAACATAGCCTGTCACTTACAGTTCGATGTTTTTTTTTTTTAGCTTTCTTGATTTTGCCAAAATTGAATTATATTGAACATGTCAGTTCAGTAACAATACTTGTTCCAACTCTCTCTTTGGCCTTGAGAAGCAAGGACAACAAGCAAGTGACTGTGGAAGAGCTTTACAAGGATCAACGTTTTGAATACCACCTAATTCTTTTTAATGCAGAGCTACGTGACATCGTAAGCTACAAATGTTTTGCTTATAAACATTATTTTCAGTAGTTTTGGCAACATGTGTGTTACCTGAAATGCCTTTCAAAACTGTTCATTGACATATTTTCCTCTGATTACTAAATTGGACATGCAGAAAGATAAAAGATACACCAGAAGTAAAAAACGGAAGTAGCCAAAACTTGTCTGATCCATTTTACTATTTTTATAAAGAGCTAGGACCAGTATAGACTATTCCATAAATAATGCTAAAAAAAAACACTTAAAAAAAAATATCACTTCTGTAAGATGGCACCTTGACATCTGGGTTGTTAAGGCTACAGTTTAGCTTTGCAGGAACAGTGTGCCAAGGCTCTGACCCATCGTTCCATCTTCATACACCTTTGGGTTCCACATCAGGAATCCAACAACTTGGGGCTGATAGAAATGGGGGCTGAGATAGCGGAGGAGACTTAATGGCCACTGCCCTCCATCACTAACCTGCAACTCACTCCTGACTTGAACTGACTGCTAAATGTCTCTTTCCCCAAGTTATTGGCTGTACATTTGCATCTCACAGAGACTTTAGGACCAGTCCAGCTTAGTTAACAGCAGATCACCATATCTGTTACCCAGCCGTGCTTTACCTAATATGTTGATTGTCTTCACATAATATATCAAGACAATCTATTTTACTGAAAATTTGAATGGTGCATAGAACTTAGGCCTTACTAGTTACAATCAAAAAACATGGCATAACTAAGTCCAAAATATATCAGAATTATCAAAATGTTACCTTTTGTAACTGTTCCCAGTTTTTGGGTAACATAGGAGGCACGCACGTTTCAGTCCATGTCCATTCCTTCCCCAAGTCTCAGGCCTATGGCCTATCTGTTACCCCCTAGGAGAAAGCGTGCATATGTCTACTGGTTTATTACTCTTACTGACCTCCTTCCCTAGCTCTTCTAACAAGCTATATAAAAAGTTGGTAGGTCCCTTCTTAAAGAAACAGGGAACCTAACACACAGAAAGATGGGACACACTAACAGGGCCGAAACCCACTGTAATACTTCTATTAGGGTCCTTGCTAGGGGAGAAAGTGATTTTCATCCACCTTACATTCTAGTCTAGCTTCCATTGCAATACACTACTCCCCATTCTCCTATTAAGTTTTTAAGGAACAAATTTCTAACTTATCTTAAATTAGTTCAGCTGAGATTTATGGCATTGTTTTCAGCCTGTCTGTCATGTTTTATGACAATTATTACAAGTTTTGGGGGTTTCTATGCAGTAATTTCATCACAGTAGGTTCATCATTTACCATCTTAATAACAAGTATACAACCACTATTATAGTGCAGCAGTGCTTCCCAAAAGTCTTTGTAGTTATTAGGTTATAGTTTAGTTAAGTATCGTTTGGTCTTTTATCCTATTAAAAATTAAAATGTATTTTTTATTTACTGTATTTATATGAATATTAAATGGACATTCAAATTAAAGTATAGTAATTTATTGACCTATCTATCAGTTTCATTGTCCCATATTTGATAAAAGCTGGAAATGTCATATGTGGTTGAATACTTTTTTATTTTATTCCAGTGGCAAAAGCCTCAGAAAGATAAAATGTTTGAAGTTTCTGGCTTGAGTCCCAACACTGAATACAATGGAAGTGTATACATCATGATTGGAGATAAACGGAAAAGTGAAATTCTGAATTTTGTGGTGAAAACTCTGCCAGGTAATAATTTTTTTGATAGTCAACTATAGATACAGTATGGTACAAAAAAGCATATCTTGTAGCCAAATATCCTTTTTCAATAGTTGGCCTTTGCTTAATGTATGATGTAATCCAACAAAAGCATGAGAGTTTTCAAAACCCCCTTCTGCTCAAGAGGCAGCTTGAAAAATCTTGTGCACTGTAAGCAAATACTCTGTAAAGTAGTTGACCTAAATATGGCTTGAATAGTGCACATAGTATGCTCACTTTACGCCTGTTAAAAGACAGTTTCCTTGAGTGTAATATTGGAGCTCAAAACAGCACAAGTAAACAAAAAAAACATAAACATGTAAATGCAACAGCAGTTCTGACTTGTCCAGGCTGCATACTTGCATACAGTAAAACAGATTTTAAAAGCTACCTCCAGCACAAAGGACAAGGGCTATAAAAATTGTCTTTTTTTACTTATTGAAAATATGAAAGACACTGGTTATTGGCTAATACTACAGACCAAAAAAAAAAAAAAAAGCAATTTAACTGCTTCCCGACCGACTCTTATATATATATGGCGGCAGAACGGCTCTGCTGCACAAATCTCCGTATATATACTGCGGCCGCTTTAAGAACCATAACAGGCGTGCTCTGCATGGCAGGGGACCTGATGCGCGTGGCTGGCAGGTGTGATCCCCGCTGGCCACCCGCGATTGCGGGCACCAGTGCGAGAACCGGGATCTGTGTGTGTAAACACACAAATCCCTGTACTGTCAGGGGAGGAGAAACAGATTGTGAGTTCCTACTAAGTAGGAACAACGATCTGTCTTCTCTCCCAGTCAGTTCAATCCCCTCACAGTTAGAACACACCTAGGGAACACACACTTAACCTCTTGATTGCCCCTAATGTTAACCCCTTCCCTGCCAGTGACATTTATACAGTAATCAGTGTTTATTTTTAGCTCTTATTGCTGTATAAATATCAATGGTCCCAAAAAATTGTCAAAAGTGTCCGATTTCTCCACCGCAATATTGCAGTCCCGATAAAGATCGCTGATCGCCGCCATTACTAGTAAAAATAAATAAATAAATAAATAAAAATGCCTAAAATCCATCTATTTTGTAGACGCTATAACTTTTGCGCAAACCACTCAATATATGCTTATTGCTAATTTTTTTTTTGTTTACCAAAAATATGTAGAAAAATGCATATCGGCCTAAACTTAGGAAAAAAAAAAATTGGGATATTTATTATAGCAAAAAGTAAAAAATATTGTTTTTTGCAAAATTGTCACTCTTCTTTTGTTTATAGCGCAAAAATATAAAAACCACAGGAGGTGATCAAATACCACCAAAAGAATGCTCTATTTGTGGGAAAAATAGGATGTAAATTTTGTTTGGGTACAACCTTGCATGACTGCGCAATTGTCAGTTAAAGCGACGCAGTGCCATATCGCAAAAAATGGCTGGGTCTGGAAGGGGGTAAATTCTTCCAGGGCTGAAGTGGTTAACCTGACACTCATATGTGCTTGTCTGAAAAGCTAACATGATGACTATTTCCAATCCAAAAGCATATGCCAGTGGCATTCAATGTTATACTAAGTCATGCTGCCAATCAATTGCAATCAATTGCTTAAGCTGGCCAAAAACCACTTGAATTTTGACTGATTCCTGTTGATTTAGTAAAATTCAAGACATGTATGACTCTGTCACTACTACCTGGCTCAACAAGGCCTGATTTCAAAATCAACCATGCCAGATGGGAAATTATTGCCCTAAAAGTGTCTACATCCTATCAGATGCAGTCACTGTTCAGTACAGTACAATAGTCTGCTCTGGAGGACATCACCTCCAGTTTCTGGTGTCACTTTCCCCAGCCCTTGCTGTCAAGGAAGAAGCTAATGGAGCACAATGTGCACTCAGTTAGCTTTAATGGAGTACAGGTGAGGCATCAGTGGTATAAAAGACGCCTGATGTCTCATTAAGGAGAACTTGTACTAACATAATATCACATAGGGGACTTTTTGGCCCCTATGTGATATAAATAAAGTTTGAGTGAAAGTAAGAAAAGTTAAAAAAAAAGTTATACCTAAACACTAACCCCCCCCCCCCCCCCAAAAAAAAAATGTGAGCTTGCCCCTTCCCCACGTTCACATACACACAAGTGTAAAAGGACCTGTTGGGGGCAGCTACGCATGAAAATGTTGTTTGCAATACGCATATTACATGTTGCCATGCACAATGGAGAGAAAGCAATAATTGTAGGCCATTTATTTATGGTTAACTCTAAACTGATGACCTATGGAGGGTTTGGAAGTGTCGCCTATAGAAAATACTGGGTACCAAATGTCATCATCATTTTACTGATGAGTACAAATTTAAAGTTCGACACGCTGGGTATCAATTTACTCAGGGGAACATCCTCTTTTGTATTTTAACAAAAAAATGGGGTATTAAAAAATATAATGTTTGGGTGTTTTAACTAAACTTTAGGCCTAAAATAATTTTTTTAAACATGTGCATAAACCCCAAAAAATGGCTTTGGCAGTGAAAGTGTTAAAGAAGAAATTGAACCCAGTTAGAAAAATGTGTGAATTGCAGGTGAAAGTTGTATAAATCACTGTTCCTTTCCCTATTTCTGCATCATTGATTAATGTATAATACTTGCAGAAAGAAACTTCTTTTGAATTTGCTTCTGCTAATGTATAATCTTATTGCACTAAGTGTAAGTGCCCATTTTCTTTATTCTTTTTGCAATAAAATTTAAGTAAAAGAAAGTTGTATAAATCATGTGTGTGTATAAATAGACCACATAATGTTATGTTAAGAAATTGTTCCTGTGATTTTTGTACTTTGGCTGTAGGTTATCAAAGCCCTCCTGCCTTATTACAGTTTGATTTGATTACCTTTGATTTTAGGTGCATGAGACAAAAAATATATGAGACACATTGCTAAAAAAAATGCTGCATTGGTCATAATGACAGTCACAAACCCTAGGCCTGGCCAGACATTTCAAAATCACCTGACAGTCCTCAGTGCATTTTTCTGCTTGTGCTGGGCTCTGAAAATTAAACAAAATAAAAAAAATAGTAAGAATCTGTTTGGGTTATAGAACAGTACTAGCCCAGCACTAGTCCAACAGCAGCCATACTGCTTCAGAGTTATGTTCTTATAAGACTGCACTGGAAATTCCTTTTTTTTTTCTTTTCTTTAGGAGATCACTGGTACTTAATGCATTTAAAACATAACTACAGGCAAAACTTTTTTTTTTAGTTTTGGATAGAGTGGAGAGGGATTGAAACAATTGTCAGTTTTTATAGCTGTCTGTTGCACCGAGATTCACCCTCTCTATTTGTCCTGTTTACCATTTTCATTGTAAGTGAAAGTATAGGTAAATTTTGGGTTGTCCCCAGAAAAGTAACAGAGGGGAAATCATCCAATGGGGACACTAGTTCTGGTGACGTGGGGAGTGGGACCCCATGTAATGTCCCAAATTTTTAGGGATTGGCTATAACCAGGAAGTGAGAGGAATGTGTGTATATATATATATATATATATATATATATATATATATATATATATATAGTATCTCACAAAAGTGAGTACACCCCTCACATTTTTGTAAATATTTTATTACAGGTATATCTTTCCATGTGATAACACTGAAGAAATTATACTTTTCTACAATGTAAAGTAGTGAATGTACAGCTTGTATAGCAGTGTCAATTTGCTGTCCCCTCAAAATAACTCAACACACAGCCATTAATGTCTAAACCGCAGGAAACAAAGTGAGTACACCCCTAAGTCAAAATGTCCAAATTGGACCCGAAGTGTCAATATTTTATGTGGCCACCATTATTTTCCAGCACTGCCTTAACCCTCTTGGGCATGGCGTTCACCAGAGCTTCACAGGTTGCCACTAGAGTCCTCTTCCACTCCTCCATGATGACATTACGGAGCTTGTGGATATTAGAGACCTTGTGCTCCTCTACCTTCCATTTGAGGATGCGCCACAGATGCTCAATAGGGTTTAGGTCTGGAGACATGCTTAGCCAGTCCATCAACTTTACCTTGAGCTTCTTTAGCAAGGCAGTGGTCATCTTGCTAAATTTACACTGTTGTACAAGCTGTACACTCACTACTTTACATTGTAGCAAAGTGTCATTTCTTCAGTGTTGTCACGTGAAAAGATATAATAAAATATTTACAAAAATGTGAGGGGTGTACTCATTTTTGTGAGATACTGTGTATATATATATAATATATATATATATATATATATATATATACTGTATATATACCAAAAACTATAACTTTTTGTCCACTGACAGATTAAGTGAATAACATTGATTATCTTGTTACAATGGCATCGCACAGTCCATTGGGATATATTAGGCAGCAAGTGAAGGCCAGGAGCACAGAAGAGGGGCCAGAGAAGAGGAGGATCCGGGCTGCTCTGTGCAATTCCACTGCAACAGAGCAGGTAAGTATAACATGACTTTACAATCACGTTAATCCAATCGAGCCTTTGTGGCAATTGCTGGGAAAACAAGTCTGATTCATGGAGTTCCCTCCAAACAACTAAGAGGACTTAAGGAATCTGCTACTGATGGCTTGGTGCCAGATACCACAACGTCCCTTAAGAGGTCTAGTGGCGTCCATGCCTTGACAAGTCAGTGCTGTTTATGGCTGCAAAAAGGGGATCTACTCAGTATTAGGTGGGTGGTCATAAAGCTATGGCCAATCAATATATATATTGTTTAGGACTCTGGGATGGTGTCCTGAAACACTAGTATATTTTTCCCCCTATTTGGGCTGTGGCTCTTTTAAGAGTTAGCGCAAGAGACATTTTTAGTACTCAGAGGTTCTCATCCATGCAGGGTGAGATTTTTCAAGTCTGGGCAGAGAGAAGAGAACAGATTTTCAGTGCTCTCTGCATTGGTATGTCCTCATTAGGGACCTGGCATTTGGCTGTTCAGAGAGACCTTTGGGTGAGAAAAGAACCCCTAAAGCCTGATTACAGGGACTCTAGTCCCGAAGGGGTAAGCCATATGCAAGGGAGTCTTGAAAAGCAGCAGGAAGGAAACAGCAGGTGTCTGTGAAGTAGTGTGGAATGGTTCTCAGCTGTGATTAAGGGTGGACTCCTGGAAACTGAGACTCTGGTGTTGTTAAGCTCCTGCTGCTTGTCTTGTACCCTGAATTTTGTACCCTGAAACAACCCTAAACCCCAGTGTGAGAGTGGCAGTGAGCTATATTGTAAGGTTTTCTTTACACCATGTCTGAGAACTGTTTACTGTACTTTAGCTGAAGAAAGCTTTGTGTTTGTTTTGAGAGACCAGTTATAGCTATTTACTTTTACAAGTGGCATGTTGGTGATCTTGGGCGATCTCAATGTAAAAATATATATATATATTTAAGGTTACACCTATGTTAACTTCACCTTTTTCTTGGAGATGCATGCCTCGCCCAATGCAGAAATGTAGCACTGTTGCATTATTTTCAACCTACAGAAGAGACAAATGCAATGTGTATGTTACTGAATAAACCTGAAAAACATTTTCTAGGTCAGTTAGGTCACCCACTTATCCCCACTCCGTGATGCCTCCCTTCGTGGTATTTGTTTTTTTTTTTTCTTATTAACCTCTATACTAATATTTTTTTTTTAAAGGAGGAGTATGGTAAACAAAAAAAACACACATACTCACCTACATGGCTGCAGCATTGGTCCGATGCTGCAGCTGTCCCCCGCCTGCTCTAATGGCCCGTACATACGATCCGAAAATCAGACGAAAAATACTGCTTTTGACGCAATCGTACGATAATTGGATCGTTAGTACAGAGCTTTCGAGAGCCGATCAGAACAGTTCATCCGATATTATTCGCTCGGAAAAGCACGATCGTACGATTTTCATTTAGTCAGTACAGTTGTCGTCAGAAAATACAATACAAATACACTACAACACATGACATCACTTCTGATTTTTTTTTCTTTCGTACGAGAATTTTCGTGACTTTAGTAACCTATTCAATTTCTACTTGCGAATAGTAAGTGAAAAAAGTCGGACAATCTGTTGTTCGATTTTCGGATCGTGTGTATGGGGCATAAGCCCGAGAACTGTCACCACTCTCTGCTCTGCCACTCACTAGAGCATCAGACAGAAGGGGGGCGGGAGTGGTTGGCTTAAGCTCTCAGCAGCGCACTGAAAGACTGAGCCATCTGCCAATCATGCATCTGGGTGGATCCTGACAGTGGTGACTTCAGTCGACAGCAGGCTTTGGGGTGATTATGGGTCACAGTTCACTCCTGTAACCCACAAGACAAGTATGGCCAAAAGAGCTTTGGCCATTCTTCTCTTTTAAAGTCTTCTTGTGAGTCTGGTGACATCACCCCAGTTTTTTCTCCTGTTGGTGGTGGCCAGAGGGCATTTTTTCCAGGACTGAGCAGTGCTCATATAATGTGTAAGTGCTGCTCAGTCCTGGAGAACTGTGAGCACATTCTACATGAAAACAACATGCTGAGCTCACAAGGAATGACCATAATGATAGAGTGTCATTCTGCCCTGAGAAGGATCTCTAGCACTGGGCCAAGAAGGAAGTTGAGAACAGCACTGGGGCATGGACAGGGTAAGGACAACTTGGCACTTTTATTTTATATACAGGATGTGGAGAGACTTAAAAATAAAGAAAAAATTATTTTTTCTGCTTTAAAATTGCCTCTCTTGGAAGCAATACATATTAATGAACTGAGACAAGGTAATGCTTTGACAAGCGTACTATTTAAGGTGGCTCTAAGATAGCACTATTCCAGAATTCCCCGAAAGTGGAAAGACAGCATTTAGGTTATGTGGTCAATTATCAGAGATCTAGGCATGTGTGTGTGTCTAATAGTGTTGGAAAGGGCAAAAACAAACACTGTACACTTTTAAAGTCAGAGGCACACAAAACTGAACACGTTAAATCTTACTTTTATTGTAATACAAATGTAAATTTAGAGAATAATGTTAGTAGAGTAAGTATAATAATTGTCAGGTATTAGTATGGCCTGTACAATCCCACCTGCTAAGAAAAACAATATTTCAATTATATGGAGTTGATTGGTTGACCCCCATTACAAATAGGGAAGAAAAGCACCGATGCATTTGAAAGAAAGGTGTTTAGGGGAATATATGGGGAAGTGGATGGTTATTCAACCATCCACAGCGATCACAGTGAGTTTTAATGCTGATCATGTAAGTTGTAAATAAATTGATTTTCTAATATTGCACTTGGGTGGCACTTCCCACCTCCTCTTTCTCAGATTTAATGCTGGCTCACTGTGGTAATTGGAGCTGTGTTTTTGTTTGCTAGATAAATGTAGCTTGTCTCACTGTAACCAGTGTGGCTGTAATTGTTGTGTTAGGTAAATTTAGTTGTGCTCACTGTAATCCATGCAGCTGCATTTGACTGTTTCCTCTGCTCTTCAGAGAACTGGAGAACTCTCTGGAACATAGGCTGAAGCAATGCAAATAGCAGAATGAATATTTTTACAGCCCTGGCCAATCCTAGGGAGGATGGCCCTGAAGACTGTTTGGGATACAGAGCTTCTGGTCTCTATTCATTTAGTAGAGAAGCACAGCCTGGACGTCTTGTGCAGTCTGGGGCAGTGCTGCCATGCGCTTGCTGTTCATAAGGCCTCAGGTGGGCGACCTGCGGCCCTGGAACCTGAAGCTATAAAGAGCTGACTGAGGGGCTGTCATTTGAAGATCTAGTTTGGTATCACAGGAGAAAGGTGTTGCATGGATGTTGGAAAGAGGCAACCAACTTTCCATGGATATTTGTACGGACTGCTGAGAGAGAACTTAGATACTTTTGGGCTGCTGCCACTATTCTTGTGCTAGAGAGTCAGCTGTGTGTTTGACCGAAGGGGACGTCGGCTGGGGTTCTGAAAAACTCAGTCTATCTAGTTCTTTGTAAAGGGACTCTGCTCTTGGTGCTCTAAAGAAAGAAGCCTGCTTTTAATTACATCTATTACAAGCCAATTCCACTGTTCGCTATTGCAAGGACTTCTGCTTCAGCTTTACAGGAAGGAGTTTACTGTCTCCAACCTGTACACAGATCTCTTTTTAGAATATTCAACTCAATTCCCTCAAACCGTTCCCAGTTTCTCCAAAAATGTGAGGAAAACAGTGACTGTGAACGTGTCCCTGGCTTTGGGGCATTCTACTGGGAAAAGAAACTGGGCAATTTCCAGCGGCTCCTTTGGAGGTAGCACAACATAATAAGGATCTTTTATGAAGGAAAACAAGATGCTAGACTATCAGCAATCACATGTATTGCTTGTCTAAGAGGGGTTGTTAAATTAAGTGCATGACTAAATATGTTATGAATGTATGATCATATGAGGATCCAGAAAGCAGTGGAAGATTAAATATTGTCTATTAGCCACAGCACGATGATTGAATCTAATCAATGTGGATAGAAAGAAAGCTAGGTATCAAGAAATGATGGGCTATGGCGAAGGTTAGAAAAGAGTGGATCTCGATGACCTGTTGAATTGATGATTTTTGTTTTTTGCATTTAGCTTTGTTATTACTGAATGATAATATTTTAAAGTAAACTTTTAATAGCAAAATTCATATTTAGCACACATTCCTGATACCAAGAGGTTTCTGTGACTAGCCTTTTAACTAAAAAACCCTTTACTGTTGCTCTTCAAAATTGTTTTCGCTTTGTTAGAGGAAACCTGATTTCAAGACTGAACCTTGCCAAAGCCCATACTCCTATCCAATCAAAAGTACCCTAATGTAAGAGCACATGGGCAGCATCTATGCATATTTTTTTTTTTTTAGATGAGAAGATGACATTTCTTCTCAACCTAGAAAAAAGAGAGGCTCCCATCATGTCACACAGAGTGTGATGGTCCCATCCCTAAAATAGGAACAAAGAAGGTAACCCCCTCAAATGGGACTTTAACAGACCATCCACTCAATAATATATAAAAAATATAATCTTTAATAATATAGAATAAGAAACATGTAAAATCTACATATGACAAGAGTGCACAATATGTATCACATGGAAAACAAAACAAAAATAGAAAACTGTACACATGAACATCATACAATGTGAATGCCCTGATGCCCGACGCGTTTCCGGTATGAAGTGTTTAATTACCTTCGTCAGGGGCTGAGGGTTCGAAAAGTTTTTTTACATATATATTGGTTCCAGTCTGATGACTCCATGTATAGGCAGGCACTGAGGATAAAAAGGTCCGTAATGGTATTGCGTGGCTGTCAGACTGTAAATATTGGACAAACTCTAAAGTGCATAATCTCTGCAATATCAACCCTGTAGTCTATGCCAATGTAGTACCCATAGAAATATGGGGGACAACTAGTCACTGGAGCCTGGAATATTAGCTGAGTGACCGAGGGATACGCTCTGGCGTATAGCGTGCTGTGGCATGATCCATCCCAGGCACGGATCAAGCCACAGCACGCTATATGCCAGACCGTAACACTTGCAAGACACATCGCTCCAGGGACATCTGGATATTTATCCCTCGGTCACTCAGCTAATATTCCAGGCTCCAGTGACTATTTCTCCCCCATACTACATTGGTATAGACTACAGGGTTGATATTGCAGACATTATGCACTTTAGAGTTTGTTCAATATTTACAGTCTGACAACCACGCAATACCATTACGGACCTTTTTATCCTCAGTGCCTGCCTGTACATGGAATCATCAGACTGGAACCAATATATATATGTAAAAAAACGTTTTGAAACCCTCAGCCCCTGACGAAGGTAATTGAACACTTCATACCGGAAATGCGTCAGGCATCAGGGCATTCACATTGTATGATGTTCATGTGTACAGTTTTCTGTTTTTGTTTTGTTTTCCATGTGATTCATATTGTGCACTCTTGTCATATGTAGATTTTACATGTTTCTTAGTCTATATTATTAAAGATTATATTTTTTTATATATTATTGAGTGGATGGTCTGTTAAAGTCCAATTTGAGGGGGTTACCTTCTTTGTTTCTTCTCAACCTGGTTCCTGATAAGGAAATTCCAACTTTGCAGCATCAATAGCATTCTAATTGTTTAAGTTTCAGAAATAGATTAAGCTGGATTTATTGTGCAATTCTTTGCCTTCCATGCTCCTATGATTTATGATTTTCTTTTGTTTATTAACAGATCATTCATTGGCCACATTGATAGTCAGTCTCATTACCATTTTTGTTGCTGTGTTGGGTACAGCGATGCTTTACCTCAGCTGTAAATATGTTCGACGCCAAGCAAAAACACCAAGCTCTTTAGTAAGTATCTATGAGGCCACACTAATATTTATTTTAAAAAATAAGGCTAAACATTACATTTCTGAATTTTGCTTTTTTTGGTATTTGAAACCAACTTATTAGCATCTAACTAAATTAGCATCTAACTAAAGAAATTGAATGACTGTTTTAGTAGTGTTTTGCACTGATTCATAGAAAAGCATTTTTGATTGCCGATTCAGATCTGCGTAAATTATGATATGCTAAAGAGTTGACATGTTTATACATGAGTTTTCATTTCTAATTCTTTTATGTGTGCTTGTGTAAATTGTAGAAAGGTTGTAGTTTACTCTGAAATTGTAAAGGTGGTTTGATTTTTGGTCTGGGTAATGTAAACATTTACTTGGTGCGTACTTTTCTCTAAGTATTACACTTTTCTGGTTAAAATGTATGTATAGCCATTTTTTTTTCTTTTGAAGCATAAGTAAACTCACCAGTTAAACTTTGTCTTTCCCAAAGTGCCCAAAAATACCATTCATTGATAGTTTTCACAGCATTCAAAACAAACATATTTCAGTTTGCTTTTTCCCCTATTGACTGGCTCAGTGACTGTAGAAAAGTGCCATAATTGAACCACTTGCCAAGGTGATGTCAAGCACCCACTCTGGCATAAATGCATATTCTCACAAGAATACCAACTAGGAAGTCCGCACCGAAATCTAAGATGGTGCTGGCTTCAGTGGGCAGGAGGGTCCGCAGTATAAAATTGAGCCATGCTAATGAAAGAAATGCTTGAAAACTGGACATAGTAATTATGCTTTTGTGGAAGGGTTAGAACCCCTGGCCCACTTAAGAGATTCACCAGCTCTATTTGATTCATTGACTGTTGTCACCAAAACAAAAAAAAATGATGGGAATTCCAGATGTTTACAGTTGTCTCCAGTGCAAGAATAGAGAGGAAATCTTGCACTCACATTCATTATGGGAACAAATGTTTAAAAGAGGAATTCCCCTTGTTTTGTAGAGATCTATTCTCACATTCTGTTCATCTCCACAACAGGAAGTGAAGATATGTTTCCCCAACTGAGCATATAAAACAAAAACTAATCTGACAGGAGTTTTAAAGCCTATCTCTGGGGAAAACAAACCTCCTCCTTGCAGTTGGACTGCCCCTGCACTGCAAGGGGTAATGCTTGTTGATGTCTAGGGCACTGGAAAAAGCAATTTCACTTACCTGATCTTGTGCTCCCCTGGCAGCAGGCCCTCTCCTCGTTTTCCCTTTGCTTTGAATTGTGAACTATATCTCAGTGTCTTCAAACCCAATGCGGGGCTATGGGACCTGCATTGTATTTAATAATGTAAGAGGACATGCAACCGCTGGAGCGTAGGGGAGTAGAGGCTTCAGTTATAAGACGCAAAAAACGTAAAGTATATCTAAAAATAAAACTTTTTGGGGGAATAGTTAGAATCGCAGATTTTTATTGCTGTTGGTGTCTCCTCTGGGGAGATACACCCCTCAATTTTTTCATTAACAGAACTTATTTAAATCATCTGTGGAATGATATAATGCCTATGGCATTATTTGCTCTAAAGAAGTCACGTTTTGCTCTAAAGAAGTCACGTTTGAAGTCACAAAGTCAGAATGCTGTTAGTTTACTGCTGTTGAATACATCTAAATTCCCCCCCGAGGCAGAGGGTATGTGGACTGAAACGTGTAATTGAAATATGAAAGGATCTTTCATATTTTCATTCAGGAAAGTTCACCTTTACAGAAAATCTGTACAGTGAACCTACACTAAACCCCCCCCCGGTCCCGCTGTACCTGAGGCCGGCGATCACCTGCTAGGAGACATCAGGTCGCTGCTTCACCGGTCCGGAGACATCAGGTCCCGCTTCACCGGTCCGGAGATTTGAAATCCCTGTGGCTTAATCCCCTAAACGTACCTCATAAAGGTACGTATAGGAGGCATTCTAATTGGTCAGCACCATCACACGGCGCCAACCAATCAGGACCCGCCTAGCCTGTCCTTTCAGCGGAGGAGAAGAAGAGAGAAAGCTGCAGGGATTTCAAATCTCTGGACCGGTGAAACGGCAACCCGATGTCTCCTAGCGGGTGAGGGCCGGCCTCAGGTACAGCGGGACGGGGGGGGGGGTTAGTGTAAGTTCACTGTACAGATTTTCTGTAAAGGTGAACTTTCCTAAATGAAAATATGAAAGATCCTTTCATATTTCAGTTACACGTTTCAGTCCACGTACCCTCTGCCTCGGGGGGGAATTTAGATGTATTCAGCAGCAGTAAATTAACAGCATTCTGATGAACAAACGTGACTTCTTTAGAGCAAATAATGCCACAGGCCTTATATCATTCCACAGATGGTTTAAATAAGTTCTGTTAATGAAAAAATTGAGACCGGTGAAACAGCAACCCAATGTCTTCTAGCGGGTGATCACCGGCCTCAGGTACAGCGGTACCAGGGGGGGCTGGGGAGGGGGTCCAGTGTAAGTTCACCTTACAGATTTTCTGTAAAGGTAAACTTACACTTTAAGCTTGTGTTGCCTTGTCATATCATTCCACTGGAGTGCCTTGGCAAAATACCTAAAAAATTGATTCAAATTGTCCAAAAATTGTCAACAAGCCAGCAAGTGGATCAAGTCTGCCACAGGTTTTTGTTGTGCAACATTACAACCTTGGGCCAGCTGCAGGTATCCTAACAACAGATGAAATCATAGTTTAGGAAGGAGGACGTTGGGTGCCTGAGGATGTCCGTGTTTGCCCCTTTTTTGACCAGCACTGGGGTCATGTTAGCTGACTGAAGGAGAGAAATTAAGAAAGAGAAATACTGGAATACTGGTCAGTACCAGTGTGCAAAGATGTATTTGCTTTGTAAAAATAAATCACATCCAATGCTGGGTGTTTTACATGTGTGGGTGCTGTTGCATTATGTAGAAATATTAGTTTAGTTTTTTACATTTTAGAATCTTTTTAAAAGGTGCTTTAACTGAAAAAAACATTCAGAAACACTGTGGTAAAAAATTGTGTTTTGCAAGAACCAATTTTCCTTCTGATCGCTGGCACGTGCTCTGATTGCGAATTCCTCAGCAGGTCAAACGTGTTTTTTGGGCAGGACAGCGGTAGAACTGGTCTTTTTGCATTCAGAACACATTTAGCATTCTACATTTTTCTTTTACAGAGGACAATTAACTTGAAGCTAGAAAGTAATCATTCTTCCATACCAGACACGTCAAACTGGTGGTCTTTTGGGGCCCTCTTGTTCCTTCTTTGTGGCTCTCGGTAGTTCACAAATTTAAACTGAATGAGGCCCCAGCTGTTTTCCTGTTGATGGAGGTTACTTTTCTGAACCTAATTCTGCAGCTCAGTACTTCAGGAACTGTTTTATGGACCCTTTTCTTAGGGATATTATTGATCCTTACCAAAGTGATACCAAAGAAGGTGCAGGCCTCACTAGAAATAATGTGGCCCCCTTGAAGATGTATTTCACTCAGTTTGGCCACTGTTTGATTTGAGCTCACTTGTACAAGGACAACTGTTGAGCCATCCGTTCAACTACTGCCATAGACATGTAGATAAAGTAGTAGCAATACCCTGAATAGGGAAAAGCGAATTGGCCTGGGTTTGGCTTGTGGGATGTTCATTGAACCCATCATAAAGTTTGAAAATTGCAAACTTTAAACTGAACCCTATTAAAGTCTATTTGGAGCGATACTTTAAAATCAAGTTTAACTACTTCCCAATCGGGTCAATTCTGGCACTTCGCTCCTACATGTAAAAAACATATTTTTGTTTGCTAGAAAACTACTCATAACCCCCAAACATTATATATGTTTTTTTTTGCAGAGGCCCTAGGGAATAAAATGGCGGCTGTTGCAACGTTTTATGTCACATGCTATTTGCGCAGCAATTTTTCAAACGCGTTTTTTGGGAAAAAAACTGTTTTGTGAATTAAAAAAAACAAAACACTAAAGTTAGCTCAATTTTTTTGTATAATGTGAAAGATGATGTTACGCCAAGTAAATAGATACCTAACATGTCATGCTTGAAAATTACGCTCGCTCGTGGAATAGTGACAAACTTCGGTACTCAAAAATCTCCATAGGCGACACTTTCAAATTTTATACAGGTTACCTGTTTAGAGTTACAGATGACGTCTTAGTATAGAATTGTTGCTCTCGCTCTAATGCACGCAATGATGCCTCACATATGTGATTTGAATGTCGTTTACATATGTGGGTGCGACGTACTTATGCGTTTGCTTCTGCCTGCAAGCTCATGGGGACGAGGGCGCTTTAAAAAAATTTTTTTTGATTTATACACTTTCCCTTTAAAAACATTTTTTTGATAATTTTTATTCCTATTACAAGGGATGTAAACTGCCACTATGATTGTTCTTACAATCATGAATCCTTGAAGGGAATTGCCGGCTGAAGAGAATGATACCGGGTTGAAGCCTGTAGGTGCAGGCATCATCCCGGTAAAACCACTGAAACGTGAAGATGTCCATGTACGCCCTCCCGGCGGGAAGTGGTTAAAAGGCAAGAGTTTGTCAAAAAAGGGCAAAGGGAGTCGGACACTGTCATCGGGACATGTACCTATAAAAAAACATATATATATATATATTGTAGCGGGTCTTTCTTTTTATGCAGCTGCAAGGGCGACATAGGAAAACATCATGGGGTGGATTTACTAAGGGCACTTCCACACTGGGGTGGTGCCGGCTTTAGTGGTAAAGTGGCGCTAGTTTTAGCGACGCTTTACAGCTGTCATGGTGTCGCATTTTGGCCGCTAGCGGGTCACTTTTAACCCAGCTAGTGGCCGAAGAAAGCGTTAAAAGCGCCCGTGTTGCATCACTGCTGAAGGGCTTTGCAGGCGCTTCGACAGCGCTGCCCATTCATTTCAATGGGCAGGGCGTTTTGGGAGCGGTGTATACACTGCTCCCGCACCGCCCCAAAGATACTGCTCGCAGGACTTTTTTCCGGTCCTGCAAGCGCACCACCCCAGTGTGAAAGCACTCGGGGGGGCATGAGAGGCGCTTTTCAGGTGCTATTTTTAGCACTAAAACTCCTGAAAAGCGCCCCAGTGTGAAAGAGGTCTTAAGGTAAATAAACTATGCACTTACAAGGACAGTTGCACTCTGCAAGTCCAGTTGCTCCAGACCTTAGTAAATGGGTTGAAGCTTCACTTTGCAAAGAATACCCAATCACGTGCAAGGAAATGAGAAAAAAAACTGTATTTTTCTTGCACATGATTGGATGATGTAAGTCAGCAGAGATTTCCCTTATTTAACCACTTCAGCTCCGGAAGGTTTACCCCTTCATGACCAGGCCATTTTTTGCTATACGGCACTGCACTACTTTACCTGACAATTGTGCAGTCGTGCAATGCTGAACCCAAAAAATATATCCTTTTTTTCCACAAATAGAGGTTTCCTTTGGTGGTATTTGATCACCTCTGCGGTTTTTATTTTTTGCGCTATAAACAAAAAAAACCCAACCATTTTGAAAAAAGAAAACTATATTTTTTACTTTCGGCTTTAAAACATATCCAATAAAAACTGTGAAAAATCTCATTTCTACATCAATTTAGGTCAATTTGTATTCTGCTACATAGTTTTGGTAAAAAAAAATCCCAATAAGTGTATATACTGTAGATTGATTTGCGCAAAAGTTATAGCACTTATAAACTATGGGATACTTTTTTTACTAGTAATGGTGCCGATCAGCGACTTATAGTGGGAGTGCAATATTGTGGTGGACAGTTGGGACACTAACTGACACTTTTAACACTTTTTGGGGACCAGTGACACTAATGTACTAATGACACTGGCAGGACAGGGGTCAACATTGGGGGGCGATCAAAGGGTTAAATGTCTGCCTGACCAGTGCTTTGCTACTGTGGGGGAGGAGCTCATACTAGGAGAAGGCATGGATCGGTGCCTCTGCTTAGCAGAGACACAGGATCCATGTCTTCTGTAGTGACAGAACGGCGATCTGCCTTGTTTACATAGGCAAAAGGCCATTCTGCCTGTGTACTAAAGCATCAGCGGGTGCTGGGGGACTCAATGTCTAATTACAGCAGGAGCGGGCTGCCGATGGTGTGTGCGCACTCCCCAAACCCGGAAATGCAGGATCACGTACTAGGTACATGATCCTGCGCAGGAAAGCCGCCTTGCCACTGTATATCTAAAGTATACAGTCGTGAAGCAATTATTAAGCTTTGGAGAAACTGCATCTGCAAATTGCACAGTCTATTTGCCTTTGGTACTTCCTTTTTATTACATGCTTGGGACATGCCTTAAAGCGGTAGTAAAGTCAAAGAAAGAAAAATCTGGTCCCTTGCAAGTTAATGTCATAATGTGCTAGTATGCATTGCAGTCAGTCACCAGCTCTCTGCTCGACTTATCCAGTGCTCACTGGAGCATGGGCTGTGCAGGGGGTGGGAATGGCTGGCTCAGTCTCTCAGTGGTGCGTTGAGAGGCTGAGCCAGCTGCCCCTCAGGCATCTGGATGGATCCTGACAATAAACACAGCTTAGCATTGTATAACAACAATCATTTCTCCCTGCAAACACTCCGTCAGTTATCTCTATCTACTACAAGTCTTCAACACACCCTGACAAAAGCTCAGTAGTAATATTACCTTTCATAGGGAGGGGACTGGTAAATAAGAAAACCTTATTTATTGGCCCTTTTGCCACCTGACCACAGTACCGAGGCCAGGAAGTGCATTATAAGAGACGTGTTGAAATTGATCACGTAACTAGCAAATACAACCTGGTTTTTTTTTCATTTTATGTTTGATAATCAGAGGTCTGGGGTACAGCTGAGTAGCACAATATAAAATGTTGCATTATCTCAGGAATATTTTGTGGCATATGCTATATGTCTGTCAGTTGAGTGTGCAAAACACCTTGTGTAATGCCATGCAGGGTCTGCCAAGTGTGATAGCATTCACTTTTAACATGCCACACACCATAAAAGTTTTCTAAAGACCTGAATGTACAGCATCACTCTTTATTTCATGCTGTAACGGTTTGTAATGTAGAACTGCATGCTAAATAGGGGTCATTCTTTATATTTGGCACTCTCTTGGTTGGTGAAATTTTACCTGCTTCCTATATTGGAGATACAACAGAAAGTGAATGGAAATCTCCCCAAAGTGAGGCGAAATCCCTCCTTTGAGAGTTTTTAAAAGGATAATATTTGTCTGAATCTCATATTTCAAAGACAACGTTGGGATAGCTACTCACTTTGTATCCTAGTGACATATGTTACCAGGACAGGAATAAATTCCCACATTAAGGACACAGACAGAAGTCACACCTGACAGAAGTTCTGACCCTTCCCCACTCTGAAACATAATAATTGATTTAGTTGCACTATAACACTGTAGAATTTGAATATGTTCACCTGGAAGCATAGGCCAGAGACATATAATCTGTGGGTTGGTACCAAAAATTGGACCTTAAAATAATATTTGGGGGCCCTTGGATTATTTTCATTGAAACTCCATCTGCTTGTAATCTTCAAAGAATTATGAATCAAAAAATAAGGTCTCAAAAACTGGGAAAAGTGGGCATCACACAGGGGGGGAAAAAAGGTCTTCTTTGCATTAATTCGTTTAAATGTGTCATTTTCATTGGTCATTGACTAACAATCATAAAGTATGTAAAACATAAATAGAAGTATTAAATGCATTTATAAGAATTTATATGTGATATGTGATTTCTTTCTGTTTAATACAGGACTTTAAAAAGTTTATCAGGATTCCATTACTGATAAAAAGAAAGGAAAAATGCAGTCTTTGTACTATGGGTTTGTCCCAATGGATGCTTCCACTGCCTAATTATTCTGATTTAAATATATATCAGTATCAAGGTGAGGATGTTGAGCAAATACCTTATGTCAGGCAATCTCACACTTCTAACTTCAACACAAACTCTCAATTGCTATCAAATGACTGCTTTGATTTGCAGCAGAAGAACAAAAAAACAGACTTATCGGTTAATTATGTAGGCTTTATTGAAGAAGGTCAGGACAATCATACTCCAGATTTTTCAAACAATACAGTTCCTCAGCTACCTCTGGATAAGGACAGTGGGTCTGTGAATAGGCCAGAAGATGATGGTCTCCTACCAAATAATCACCTCGATCTAACACCAGGATCAACGCCAATTTTTGTAGTGAATGATGCTTGGGAATTTGTGAAACAGGGAGAATGTACAGAAACATTTCCACCAGTTTCACTGTTGGACCTAATATTACCTGGATTTCCAAATGACCACGTAGAAGAAAATGCCTCGGAAAACAGTTTATCAGGACATAGTAGCAGCCACTATAGATTGCAGCAGCCTGTGGAAGATTTACAATTGTCATTTACTAATGGAACCTCTATCTATGAACAACCATATAGGTTACAACATTAACGTAATAATTTATCCATGCAACAGACTTTTAAAGAAGACTAGAGACTTTCAGAATATTTCGAGGGCATTTATTTACTCATGAAATGTCCAGTGGTTTGTCAGACAATGTTGTTGTAAGGTAAATGACAAGAATCACAGTTGTGTAGCACAACGGCACTTTATTTTGCCCACTGATCACTAGCAATATATTCCTGAAGTATGGCGTATTTTTGCAAATGCATATGCTGGAGCAGTACAGCAGTCAAAATATGTAAATCTGGTCAACATAAACCTATATTTAGGCCTGGATCACACTTATGCATTTTTTAGTGCATATTCAGTTTTGCAGAAACACACTACAGTCCATTTAACATGGTGTCCTATGGAACACTTTCTGTAGTGCGAATCTGCAAAATGCAAAAAGCACTAAAAATGCCTAGGTGTGAACCAGGCCTTAAATTTTACCGGCAGACAAACAGTTACACACAATATAAATACATATACGGGAGCTGTTTGTCCTACTAAAAGATGTCCATCTAAGCTTGATATTCGCACTGACCTACTAGGCAGCACATTCAGCCTGGTGACCTGACTTTTTGAAGTGACATTTAAAGCGTTATTAAAGGTTAATTGTTTTAAATTCAATAAGCAAACATGTTATACTCACCTGTTCTGTGCAATGATATTGCACAGAGCAGCCCTGAACCTCTCCTTGTAGGGTCCTCTGCCGGTGCTCCAGGCGCTTCCTCTTCTGTGTCTGCCCCCATAGCAAGCTCTTGGTGGCAGATGTGCAGACTCTATGGGGAAAATTTACTAAAACGGGTGCACACAGACTCTTGTGCAGCTGTGCATAATAACCAATCATCTTCTAAGTTCAACTAAGCTTTGACAATAAAAGCTAGAAGCTTATTGGTTACTATGCACAGCTGTACTAGACTCTGTGCACACCAGTTTTAGTAAATCCCCACCCCTGTGTGTCCATTGATACACACAGTGCTGCTTCTTCAAGTGACAACCTCTGACACAAGTTGTTCCCCAAGTATGAATGTTTTTCTTTCTTTTAATATATTTACCTTTTTCCAAAGTCTACTGATCGATCATGTGACATGCAGGGTCCTCTTCCTTTTCTTATTTTCTCCAGTGGTGGGTGCTTTGTGAAGACACAGAGAGCAGTGGTGATGTGATGTGATGAGGCCATCGCTGCCCTCTGTATGAATACACTATTAATAAAGAGTGCCATGGTGACTCCCCATTAGGTTGCAGGGCCATGACATCCTTCATAGCATGTCCTCAGTCTAATATTATTATTATTTTAATTTTGCTCAGAGTTGAACCTGAAAAATACATTTAAAGTGGTAATAAACCCAAAAGCAAACATTTATTATATTGCAGCCTACTGTTTCTTAGATGTGGTGGCTGCATTCATTTTCTTTTTTTAGTTTTTCATTCACCTGTTTTCACCTGGCGATCCAGCCAGTAAGTCTGTTGTATAAAAAGCTTTTCAGCAGAATGTATCAGTTACAGAGATGAGACAAACCAATTACCATTGACAGGGATGCTTACAATGGTCAGCTTTTATTTATTTATGTAACACCTTTATCCCAAAATGAAAACAAAACTGTTTGCTGTAACTGATTATAAAGTATTAGCTGGAGTTTGTCTTCAATTTGTTAGTGTATTTCAATCTGCTAGTTCATCGAACACTTTCTTCCGCCCAGACTGACAATTCTGCTGTTCAAATGTGCCCCCTGTGCTCCTTCATCCAGAGTGAGGGCACTGTAATACAGAAGGTTTGTTACCGGCCAGATCACCAGGTAAAAAAAAAAGAGGGAAAAAAGCCTAAAACAAGAAAACTGATGCAACCACCATATCTAAGGATTGATAAGCTGCAATATATTGCATTTTTGACTTGGTGTTTAATACTACTTTAAGGATTTTTTTTTTAAATCGATACATAACTGCATTCCTTCTTGTTTTTGTAATATCTACCTGGAGTTCAGCTTTAGCGAAACAACAAGAAGTGGTCAAACCCAAAACTGCTACACAGCGGCTAGCTTCCAATAGACCTTATCCAATACTGAAATGTGTAAATTGACTGTTTCTCTTGTAAATACACAATGTTTTCTATGATGTTATTTATTAATGGCTATAAAGTTTACATAATGTTACTAGGAGACTAAAATATAGGGAAGGAGGGAACTCCTTGTGAGATTCAGGCAGAAGGTCAAATAGGAGCAAATGCAGTGGGGTCACAGGCAGTGAAGTTAAAAAATATTGTATGCGATAACCTGCTCCAGTGACAGTTGCCTCAAAGGGGATTTCCCCTCACTTTGGAAGATTTCCACTGGCTTCCTCTTGGTGTTCTGGAATAAGGGACTTGACAGGTTCTGACTATCCCTTACTATTTAAACTTAAAGTGCTATTAAACCCAAAAACAAAATGGAGTATGTTGCAGCTTACCAATACTTAGATGTGGCATCTGCATTTTTTTTTTGTAGCTTTTTTTTTGCGTTCATTTCACCCGGTCAATGGCGGCTGGTAAAGTTTTGGGATGGGGGGCTTCAGACCCAGCCTTTCTTTTTTGACCCCTCCTGCTTCTCATAAACCCCACCCCTTAAATAATCCACCCATTCCGTCCCCCTGTATTCCACTTGCTTCCACCCATAGTGGCAGGAGTATACAGCTCAGCATCACAAGACAGAGTATATAGCTCAGCCTCACAGATAAGGGTATACAGCTCAGCATTACAAATCAAGGTATACAGCTCAGCCTCACAGATCAGGTTATATAGCTCAGCCTCACAGCTAAAGGTATATAGCTCAGCGTGACACAGATCAGGGTATACAGCTCAGCCTCACAGATCAGGTTATATAGCTCAGCCTCACAGATCAAGGTATATAGCTCAGCATGACACAGATCAGGGTATACAACTCAGCATGACACAGATCAGGGTATACAGCTCAGCCTCACAGATCAAGGTATATAGCTCAGCATGACACAGATCAGGGTATACAACTCAGCATGACACAGATCAGGGTATACAGCTCAGCCTCACAGATCAAGGTATATAGCTCAGCATGACACAAATCAGGGTATACAGCTCAGCATGACACAGATCAAGGTATACAGATCAGCCTTACAGATCAGGGTATACAGCTCAGCCTCACAGATCAGGGTATATAGCTTAGCATGACACAGATCAGGGTATATAGCTCCACATGACACAGATCAGGGTATATAGCTCCACATGACACAGATCAGGGTATATAGCTCAGCATGACATAGATCAGGGTATATAATTTAGCATGACACAGATCAGGGTATACAGTAGAACAGTTCTACTGAGGAAGGCCTGTGATTGGCCGATACGCTTCTAGAAGGGAAGTGCTGATAGTGACGTCCAGCCAGGCACTGTGTATGTGGACACGGCGGTGCTACTCTAGAGGTTTATATGTGATTTTAAACGTTTTTATCTTGTAAGTGCAACTTGTCTGTTTGGGGGCTTTGAATAAATTTGTATACGGAGAACACTATGGTCTCTATACTTATTATTTACATGTCCTGAACTCTCTTTTTTTTGCATTCATTTCACCCGGTCAGTGGCCGCTGGTGAAGTTTTGGGATGGGGGCTCCAGACCCAGCCTTTCTTTTTTGACCCCTCCTGCTTCTCATAAGCCCCGCCCCTTATATAATCCACCCATTCCGTCCCCCTGTATTCCACTTGCTTCCACCCATAGTGTCAGGAGTATACAGCTGAGCATCACAGGACAGAGTATATAGTTCAGCCTCACAGATCAGGGTATACAGCTCAGCATTACAGATCAAGGTATACAGCTCAGCCTCACAGATCAGGTTATATAGCTCAGCCTCACAGATCAAGGTATATAGCTGAGCGTGACACAGATCAGGGTATACAGCTCAGCCTCACAGATCAAGGTATATAGCTCAGCATGACACAGATAAGGGTATACAGCTCAGCATTACAAATCAAGGTATACAGCTCAGCCTCACAGATCAGGTTATATAGCTCAGCCTCACAGCTCAAGGTATATAGCTCAGCGTGACACAGATCAGGGTATACAGCTCAGCCTCACAGATCAGGGTATACAGCTCAGCCTCACAGATCAGGTTATACAGCTCAGCCTCACAGATCAGGGTATACAGCTCAGACTCACAGATCAGGGTATATAGCTTAGCATGACACATATCAGGGTATACAGCTCAGCCTCACAGATCAAGGTATATAGCTCAGCATGACACAGATCAGGGTATACAGATCAGCATGACACAGATCAGGGTATACAGCTCAGCCTCACAGATCAGGGTATACAGCTCAGCCTCACAGATCAGGGTATATAGCTTAGCATGACACAGATCAGGGTATATAGCTCCACATGACACAGATCAGGGTATATAGCTCAGCATGACATAGATCAGGGTTTATAGCTCAGCATGACACAGATCAGGATATATAATTTAGCATGACGCAGACTAGGGTATACAGTAGAACAGTTCTACTGAGGAAGGCCTGTGATTGGCTGATACGCATCTAGAAGGGAAGTGCTGATAGTGACGTCCAGCCACTGTGTATGTGGACACGGCAGTGCTACTCTAGAGGTTTATATGTGATTTTAAAAGTTTTTATCTTGTAAGTGCAACTTGTCTGTTTGGGGGCTTTGAATAAATTTGTATACAGAGAACACTATGGTCTCTATACTTATTATTTACATGTCCTGAACTCATGGAATCTTGAGCCAAGCTGGGAGGTGATTTGTTTCTTTGGATGTTAATGAGCTGAGTTACCATTAAGAAAAGGGCCATCTGGATTATCTACCACTGATTGGGAAGAGGAAGTGAGAGCAAAGAGCTCGTGGGGAGATCCGCATATGAGTTTTGACTCATCTGGGAGGTGAACGCGCATTTTTACTGGCGGTGGTGTGCACTCCTTTTTGAGGATGAACAATCACTGTGGTGGAATTGTGTGGATACACTGATCACAAGAAGAGTTTTTCATGTTTCATTTCTTCATTTTTTCATTTTATGGACTATTCATTTATATGTAGGATTTATTTATTTTAGAGATTTATACTTTATATTTATATATATTTTTACACATAGCGCTACATTTATTTATTTACTATCCAATAGGATTGCCTTGCGCTTTGGCCAATCGGATAACAGGTTTTACGACCTGCCTCCTGATCTGCGGGGAGGAACTTTAGTGTGAAAATAGAGAAAATGTATTCGCTATCCTCACACAATTGGGTGGGATCGGGGCACACTCTCTGCGCCCCTAGCCCACCCTTTTTTGAAGCCTATTAGGGCCTCTGGCTCTAATCGGGTGCTTAAAAAAAAAAAAAAATCCCTGCCCACCCCCACCAAAGGAATTCATGCACCCGGCATCCTGAAAAGGGCCGGCAGCAGGGATAGGGGGGGCGGCAGGAAGGATAGGGGGGTGGCGCCCATGCGCCCTCAATGCACAGGCTGCCACTGCACCCGGTAATCCTGCCAGTAACACACTTCCTGTCCTAGGGTGTCTGCATTATGGATAAAATAGTAGCAGACACCTTTTACAGCAGCATTGTCAGTCTGGGGGTTCCGGAGGGTAAGACTAGCAGATTTAGATGGACTTGAAGCTGATCTCCATTCTTTTTGGGGTAAATGTTTTGCATAAATTAACAACAGCAGACCATTATAAGTACCTCTGTCAGTGGTAAATGGTTTCTCTCAACCCTTTAACTGCCACTTTTACTGGGCAGCTTGGTCTGTTAAAGGAAGATGAAAAATAACATGCTTACTGGCTTGATCACTAGGTAAAAATAAATAAAAAAAGGCTTAACCACTTCAGCCCCAGAAGGTTTCACCCCCTTCCTGACCACAAAATTTGACCTGACAATTGCGCGTTCGTGCGACGCTGTACCCATACATTATTTATGTCCTTTTTTCCCACAAACAGAGCTTTCTTTTGGTGGTATTTGATCACCTCTGCAGTTTTTATTTTTTGCACTATAAGCAAAAAAAGATTGAAAATTTTGAAAAAAAAAGTATATTTTTTACTTTCTGCTATAAAACACATCCAATAAATAAAATTTCTTCATCAATTTAGGCCAATATGTATTCTGTTACATATTTTTGGTTAAAAAAAAATCCCAATAAGCATATATTGATTGTTTTGCACAAAAGCTATCACATCTACAAACTATGAAACTATGGGATAGATTTATGGACTTTTTTATTATATATATATATATATATATATATATATATATATATATATATATATATATATATATAATATATTTTTTACTAGTAATGGTGGCGATCAGCGATTTTTAGCAGGACTGCAACATTGTGGCGGACAAATCTGACATTTAGTGACACTTTCTGGGGACCAGTGACACCAATACAGTGATCAGTGCTAAAAAAATGCACTGTCACTGTATAAATGACACTGGCAGGCAAAGGGTTAACATCAGGGACGATCAAAGGGTTAAGTGTGCTCCTAGGGAGTGCTTTTTAACTGTGTGGGGATGGACTGACCGGAGGACTAGCAGGAACATAAGATCTCCATCTTGTCCCCTTGTAAAACAGGGATCTGCCTTGTTTACATAGGCAGATCGCCGTTCTGCCTCTCCCTGGGATGATCGCTAGTGGCTGGAGGACATCAGGTCCATCGGACCTGTTGATTGACATCCCCGCTAGCTAATCATGGTGCAATCGCGCCTCCTGCGGTGCGATGGTGCCATCTAGTGGCTATTGAACGAAACGACGTACAGGTATGTCGTTTCCCGCAATAGCGCCACATTGCCGCATTAAATACATGGTGGCTGGTCGGCAAGTAGTTAAATTAACACAAACAAAAATTTTCCAAAAACATCAATAAAAGTGTCATATCATTTTGCAGTGAAGTAACAGTGCTACTATACATATACGTGAAATCCTAGATAATCTTCCACAGAAAGCACATTGTATAGTAGTAAAATAAAAAAAAAAACAAAAAAAAAACTGAAATAAACTCCTTAGTATACAAATCAATCGATATAGTGTGTGAAAAATATACAAAGACCATCCGTTCAACAGCAATTGTGTATCAGGAAACCATCACCAAACACCTCCGTTTGCAATGCCTGCTCACCTTAGATTTCAACCCATTACAGGTTATATTTCTCCTTTTATATGGTAATAGACTGGTGTGGTTCCACTCAGGTATTTACTCCTCATCCGCTGGTTAACACTCTGCTGGGGAATGACTGCTCATAATTTAAAAGAATAGGCTTATAGCGTAGTATAACAACAAAACCTGGGGAATGCCCAGGAAAAAATTCCAAGCCTACTTACCACCAGCTCGCAGACAACCAATTGACCTGTCTAACAGTACGCGTTAAAAACAGGGGTTCAGTCCGCACGCATCTGCAAACGCATGCGTAAGCCACAGAGCCACGTCACGGCACCCTGTAATCTGTGGTCCTAACACTAAAATTTAGGTGTCCCCACAGTGGAGGCACATGCATTCTAATGGATAAGTGAGGGCAGGTGGACTGAAGGGAGCCCACCCCTTCTTAAAGGTAAAGGACACACCAAACACCCAGCAGGTAGCACAATGGCTGCAAAGGTGCTGGTGCGTTGCTGGACCAATACACACACCCACGTGATTGCAAAAATCTTGCCACGATGTCTTAATAAGATTAGGAACACTTACAAATAAAGTACTTGCCAAAACGCATGCAAAAAACAGCCCTTGGAACGGTAAATCTCCTTCTCACCGCAATACTTCAATGTTTCGTAGACACTGGAAGTGATGTCACTGGCTCCGCCTGATGCGTTGCGTCACTTGTCACAAGACTTCTTAGCTACCCTTCTATTAGTGCACACTCAAATGAATTGGCTGTCTCCACAAAGTGCACATTGACCCATGACTTAGCACACAGTAATTCATGTGCCCTATCACTTTGCATTGACTGCACAGTCTGAACAGTAAGAGCTCATTCAGACCAGCCTTGTCTGTTGCAGTTAGTTAAAGCAGACCTTCAGTCATTTTTTCAACTTTCAATCTATTAAATCTTCTGCCCTTGTTATTTTAACTTTGGATAGTAAAACATTTTTTTCTGCCAGTAAATATCTTTTATAGCCCACTTCCTGTTTCTTGTCTGGTAATAAGCCTAGCCCCCCGCTGAGACCACAGCCTGCGGAAGGGAATTCCATATCATTGCTGCTCTTACAGTAAAGAACCCTCTACGTAGTTTAAGGTTAAACCTCTTTTCTTCTAATTTTAATGAGTGGCCATGAGTCTTGTTAAACTCCCTTCCTCAAAAAAGTTTTATCCCTATTGTGGGGTCACCAGTACGGTATTTGTATATTGAAATCATATCCCCTCTCAAGTGTCTCTTCTCCAGAGAGAATAAATTCAGTGCTCGCAACCATTCCTCATAACTTTCTTTGTACTCTCTCCATTTCCAGTACATCCTTTCTGAGGACTGGTGCCCAGAAATGGACAGCATACTCTAGGTGCGACCGGACCAGAGTCTTGTAAAGCGGGAATTATCGTTTTATCGAATTATCAAATTATCGTTTTATCTCTGGAATTAATCCCCTTTTTTTTTTTTCAAATATTGATTTTATTAAGTTTTTCAACACAGAAATACAGAAATACAGAGCAACTGCAGTTATGATAGCCAATATAATGTTACATGTGGGCTTTCCGTCCCTTTGCTATCTGCAATGCAGAATACATAAAACTGTAACAACTGACCGGTCCAGCAATATTGCTTTAATACAAATTGAGAATAAATTTCTTGATCTTGTTTGCTAGCATATATGGTATCATCTTGATTAAGTTCCATGTCCTCCAGACTTTAGAGTGTTTTTCTTGTTTGTTTTGTGCTGTATGCACCAGATCCTCTAGTTTCTTAAGATCCTCCACTTTACACAACCACAATCCAATGGATGGAGGTGTGTTGTTTTCATGTAGCAGGGATGCAAGATTTTGCTGCATTGAGCAAGTGTCGCACAATGGATTTTAATTCTTTTTAACGCATGCCAATATTCTGTTTGCTTTGTTAGCAGCAGCTTGGCATTGCATGCCATTGCCGAGCCTATCATCTACTAGGACCCCCAGGTCCTTTTCCATCCTAGATTCCCCCAGAGGTTCTCCCCCCAGTGTATAGATTGCATTCATATTTTTGCCACCCAAATGCATTATTTTACATTTTTCTACATTGAACCTCATTTGCCATGTAGTCGCCCACCCCATTAATTTGTTCAGATCTTTTTGCAAGGTTTCCACATCTTGCGGAGAAGTTATTGCCCTGATTAGCTTAGTATCGTTCGCAAATACAGAGATTGAGCTGTTTACCCCATCCTCCAGGTTGTTTATGAACAAAATAAATAGGATTGGTCCCAGCACAGAACCCTGGGGGACCCCACTACCCACCCCTGACCATTCTGAGTACTCCCCATTTATCACCACCCTCTGAATACGCCCTTGTAGCCAGTTTTCAATCCATGTACTCACCCTATGGTCCATGCCAACGCACCTTATTTTGTACAGTAAACGTTTATGGGGAACTGTGTCAAATGCTTTTGCAAAATCCAGATACATCACGTCTACGGGCCTTCCTTTATCTAGATGGCAGCTCACCTCCTCATAGAAGGCTAATAGATTGGTTTGGTAAGAACATTTCTTCATGAATCCATGCTGATTACTGCTAATGATATCGTTCTCATTACTAAATCTTGTTACATATTCACAAGTTACGTATTACAGTAATTTAACCAGCATAAGCACTTGTTTTAGCATATGTAAATGGCGTTCAACCCACACATGTGAGGTATTGCCACAAATGTTAGAGCGAAAGCAATAATTCTAGCTCTAGACCTCCTCTGTAACTCTAAACATGTGACCGTTAAAATTGTTTTAAAGCATCACCTATGGAGATTTTTAAGTCCTGAAGTTTGGTGCCATTCCACGAGTGTGTGCAATTTTAAAGCATGTTAGGTATCTTTACTCGGCATAAAATCATCTTTCACATTATACAAAAAAAACGGGCTAACTTTAGTGTTTTTTTAATTTTATTCATGAAACAGTTTTTTTTCTTTTAAACGCGTTTGAAAAAAACAACCACTGTTTTATTCCCTAGGGTGTCTGATAAAAATATATATATAATGTTTGGGGGTTTTGAGTAATTTTTGGGCAAAAAAATGCACTCATGTACTCACTTGTCAGGTCCCCTCCCACTGTCCAATATGCCTCCCTACTGGACCAGTGGAGAACAATCAGAGGAAGCTAAGCTGCACCTGAGTATAATGAGCAGACCTAACCAATAGATCCTGCTCCCTGGTAGGCAGAAAGTTTTACCTGACCATCTTCCTGGTAGGCAGAAAGACCAAAACTATACTCTCTTCTAGCACCTACCTAGGAGGGTGCTACAGTTATTTGGATCCTTTTTAATCATAATGATAACAGAAATCATCCAAATGGCCCTGATCTAAAACTCTCTAAAGTTTACACTCCCTGGAATGTTTGGCCTTGGTACAGAAATACAAGGTGACACACACAGAGGTTAAAATGTAAATTAAAGGTTAATTTCCCACATCTGTGACTTTTTAAATTGCAATTAGTGTCTATATATAAATAGTCAATGAGTTTGTTAGCTCTCATGTGGATGCACTGAGCAACTATATACTGCTGAGACATGGGGAGCAGAAAAGAATTGTCAAACGACCTGCATAACAAGGTAATGGAACTTTATAAGAATGGAAAATGGTATAAAAAGATATCCAAAGCCTTGAATATGCCAGTCAGTACTGTTTATTAAGAAGTAGAAAATCCAGGGTTCTCTTGATACCATGCTAGGGTCAGGTGGACCAATAAAGATTGCAGCCAAAACTGCCAAAAGAATTGTTCAGGATACAAAGAAAACCCCACAGGTAACCTCAGGAGAAATACAGGCTGCTCTGGAAAAGACAGTTATTTCAAGGACACAATACGACAACACTTGAACAAAATGAGCTGCATGATCGAGTTGCCAGAAAGAACCTTTTAGTGTGCCAGTACCACAAAAAAGCCCAGTTACTATATGCTCCACAAAACCTTGACATGCCTCACAGCTTCTGGCACACTGTAATCTGGATTAACAAGACCAAAATAGAGCCTTATGGTCACAACTATAAGGGTTATGTTTGCAGAAGAATAATAATATACCCACTGTGAAGCATGGTGATGGCTGATTGATGTTTTGGGGTGTGTGAGCTCTAAAGGCACAGGGAATCTTGTAAAAATAAATGGCAAGATGAATGTATATTATCAGAAAATACTGGTAGACAATTTGCATTCTTATGCACAAAAGCTGCGCATGGAATGCTCTTGGATTTTACAGCACGTCAGTGAGCCTAAGCACAAGGCCAAGTTGACCCTCCAGTTGTCACAGCAGAAATAGATGGAGTTTCTGGAGTGGCCATCACAGTCTCCTGACGTTAATATCATCAAGCCACTCTAGGGAGAGCTCAAACATGCGGTTCATGCAAGTTGGCTAAAGACTTTGCATGACCTAGAGGCATTTAGCCAAGATGAATTGGCAGCTATACCACCTGCAAGAATTTGGGGCCTCATAGACAACTTTTACAAAAGACTGCACACTGTCATTGATGCTAAATGGGGCAATACACAGTATTTACACCTAAGGGTATGCTTCTGAACAGGGGTTGATTCATTTTTTCTCTTGTTGCCATGTTTTGTTTTATGATTGTGCTATTCTGTTATGACCTACAGTTCAATATGAATCCCATAAGAAATAAAAGAAATGTGTTTTGCCCGCTCACTCGTGTTTTCTTTATAAATGGTACATACTGTATATTACCAATTCTCCAAGGGTATGCAAACTTTTGAGCACAATTGTATCTCCAACCTTGCTAATGAGGAATATATTTACATGAATGTTTTTATGCCTGGAATTCAGCTTTTAGATCAGTATTTTAAAATGCAGAGATATTAGATTGAAAACTGCACAAGTTCTGACAAACTTTACTCTGACACTGACACAGTAATCTCCATCATAGCACATGGAAAACTCATCTGTCTCTGGCTGAATATCTCCTATGAAGGACAGTTCTTTATCAGAGGACTGAACTGGCAGGGGTTAATGAGCTGACACACAACAACTTGCACTATGCTGGTATTCTGCGATAATCTCTTGCACCTGCTGAACCACAATAATTTTCTGAAACCCTAGAATGTGCTCGCTGTCTGCAGTCTGCTTTAGTGACATTCGTCATCCTCCACTATGCTACTAGTTTTTTTGGTTTCTAAACAAACGTTCAATAGGCTCCACTGTACGTAACACAGAAATATGACTAGGAAGCTAAAACATTAAAATGTATGTTGTATGTATATTAAACATTTATATTGCTCCCTGTGTCCCTGTTGGGTAGAATTACCTTATCTATGTGTCCTTTTACCATAGTTACTGGGACAGAAAATGACCGGAAATCCCAAATGTTATGGTTGTTACCAAGAAGAAGATATGAGGAAAAGTCTTCCAAAGGGGGGCACCTGACACGGTGACAATTATCTAAGAGGGAAATTTCCCCCACTTTGTAGAGATTTCCACTTATGTGGTTTTCCTTCGCTGGGATAGAAAGTGAAGGGAACTCTCCTCAATTGGACACATACAGCAATACATAACCTGAAAATTGTTTCAGTCCTTTCCTACTCTATCCAAAAAAATAATAATTTAGCATATACAATTGCAGCACAAGCCATATTGTAATTTAAACCAGAACTCAATGTTTGGTTTCCCTAAAAAATTGAATTTGGGCCAGCATGGTCCAAGCGATTACACATTGTTACAGATGGCTCTGGCCACCGTGTACCCAGTAATGCAATGCACCAGTTTGTGCTGATACAACAATATGTGCTGTTTTCCAGCCAAGTCCTATTCACTTCACTTGTGTGGCCAAAAAAAAAAAAAATGGTCATGCGGTTCATCAGCTATTCAGGGAGTGCCTTGTATTTTTATCATTATTTTCTAAAGATCCAAACTGTTTTCTTGTTTACCACTTCCAAGGATGATCTTCAGCAGATATGGGCGACTTCTCAAGACAAAAGTCCTTCTTGAAGCGGTGCCTGTTCTTTTTTAAGTGTCATATTTGTATTCATGAATACAAGACATTTCACAATTGGCTAAGGTGAAGTTTGTGACATCATCTTCCAGCCTCTTTATCTCAGCATTACCACACCTTGCATTAGTTCATAAAAATATAAATATCTGCCTGAATGGCTAATATACATGACCGGATTGGCTTCTTTCCGGCCACACAATTGAAGTGAGTAGGACTCGGCTGGAACACAGCACATATTACTGTATTAGCACAAACTGCTGCACTGTATTTCTAGATACACAGCGTCCAAAGCCTTCTGTAACCCTTCAACTTTTCTCATCAAAACACGATGTTTTCACCAGCTGATTTTAGTGAACCAGAACCTCCTATTCACAATCAGTCTGTAAAGGACATGGTGAAACAAACAGCTATTTCTTTAGAGCAGAAAAAGGTAGGACAACATTTTTTTAAAATCCTTGCACTGTACATTGATCACCCAGAGGGGATTTTTTCAACCATAGTGGTTACCATAGAATTAGTGATTTTTTTTTAACCAAGGACAGTACTTACAATGAAAGTGTCCCTTGTGGCGATGTGTTTTGTTTAAATTCTTTAGCCCTTTTTCGCAGGATACCCCAGTAACTGTGATCTTCTGGTGCTATGGGAGTTAATATGTGTGGCTCCACCTGTCAAAAGCATACATCAAAAGTGTTGAGTACACCTGTCCTTCACAGCTTCATAGAAATTTTACAATCGGTTCCCACAATGAAAAGCCCTCTATGAATGAAGGATGGGCGGATGAATGAATGGTCCATCTCCTCCATTCATAGAATGCTTTTTATTGTGGGAATCAATAGTATGGCTTTCGTGGAGCAGATGGGTTGGAAAGGGCACAGATAGTCAGCACTTGACAAGTGCTTCGCTCCCAAGGGAGCTGCCACTAATGCTGCATACATATACTTCCTGGACTTTATAGACTTTTAGTTGTGTTTTCAATGTGTTTCGGTACCCACTCGTGTGCCATTCTGTTTTTTGTCTTGTAGCACTTGACAAGTGCCTGTGACAGGTGTAGCTGCTCATATTAACTCCCACAGCGCTGGAAGATTACAGCTGCAGGGGTATCTGGGGGGCAGAGGCCTTAAGATTCCAAGCAACACAGCAGCCATCAGCATAAGGGACACTTTTCATTCATAGAAAGTACCATCCCTGGTGGGCAGTAAACCCTAATCTCCCAGGTGGACAGGTATTATGTTAAAGAGATCTTATTGTTGCGGTATTCAAGCCATTTAAGAAACCAGGAGGTTACTTCATGGCTACTATTCACCATATATCACTATAATATCAGTTTTGGGTGGACTGGTTGCATAAAGATTACATAATTGTGTATAGTATGAAACTGCATAAATACACAGTAGCAATTCAGTTGGTTTCAATCCACATGCTTGTTCAAGGAAGCTTATTGTGGACTGTGGCCAAACAATTTTGTCACATTCAGGCATTCCACTGGACACCAATGACAGCCGCTTGCACTTCTGCTGTGCCCACCTTCCCGAGCTGGATAGCTGGATTCCCCTTATAGACAAATTTCCTGGAGGATTTGACAGTGCTTTCACTATAGCCAAGATTGATCATTTCAAACCTGTCAGGAGTCATTGCAGCTAATTAGCTAATGACTATTGCCTAAGATGTGAAATGTCATAGAAGGTATGAGTGAGGTGTCAGAGCCTGACAGCTGAGGGATAAGAGTTTGAGAGCTCCCTTTTGGTTTGTAAATAGCAACAGCAAACTTTACTTTCCATCCTGATGGTATTCCAATGTATTCCAATGTCATGTGATGAAATCAATTAAAATCATTAAAGCTGAACTCCGGGAATTATATTTTTTCATAACTACATTAAGCCAGGTTGGGTTGATATATTCATATCTGATATCTGGATTGCCACTGAGAATGCCTTAAAGGGCTGGACTTCTCCTATGAGTCACAGGAGTGCAATTCGTCTTGCACTCCAGTGACCCCATTTTTAGCAGAGAGCGGTCTGAAGTGCGCTCTCTGCTGACATCACTGGAATCAGTCCAGGCACTGCGTCATCACGACAATAAAGTCTGCATCCGCCAGGTGGCTGGACTGATACCTGTCTCAGGCTCTCAGCGAGCCACTGAGATCCTGAGATGGCCACTCCCTGCCTCTCCACAGCTCAGCACTCCAATGAGCGTGGAGGAGCAGACTACGAATGAGAAACAAATGTTTCTCAATAAAAAAAGCAACATGGACAGTTAGATTTGATGTTGATAAAGGGATATGCATTAGGCCATGGTAATAGCTTTTCAACTACACAGGCGTTGGGATTAACATAATTGCGTCATATGTGAGACAGCATCTTAACCTAAAAAGTAAAAGGTGACCCTGGAAAATGCTTGAAAAAAGATGGCTCCATACTTCTGGAGAGAAAAGCAGATAAAGGCATTGACAGTGGGATTTTTTGATCTCTGTTGGGAGTTAAAAATATCTGTAAGTATTATGCCCCATACACACGATCGGATTTTCCCACAACAAATGTTGGATGTGAGCTTGGCTGAAAGTCCGACCGTGTGTATGCTCCATCGAAAATTTGTTGTCAGACTTTCCGCCATTTTCCGATTTTGTGTACACAAGTCCGACGCACAAAAGTTCACGCATGCTCTGAATCAAGCAGAAGCAGCCGCACTATTGAACTTCCTTTTTCTCGGCTCGTCGTACGTCTTGTACGTCACCACGTTCCCACGTTCGTAATTGTTGGCCAACATTTGTGTGACCGTGTGTATGCAAGACAAGTTGGAGCCAGCATCCGAACAAAAATCCACGGTTTTGTTTCGGAAAGCCCGATCGTGTGTACGGGGCATAACACGTATACCCTGTACACACGGTGGGACTTTCCGACGGAAAATGTGCGATCGGAGCTTGTTGTCCAAAATTCCGACCGCGTGTAGGCTCCATCGGACTTTTTCCATCTGAATTTCCGACACACAAAGTTTGAGAGCTGGCTCTAAAATTTTCCGACAACAAAATCCGTTCGCGTAAATTCCGATCGTGTGTAGACAATTCCGACGCACAAAGTGCCACGCATGCTCAGAATCAAGCAGAAGAACAGCACTGGCTATAGAACTTAATTTTCTCGGCTCGTCGTACATGTTGTACGTCACTGCGTTCTTGACGTTCGGAATTTCCAACCAACTTTGTGTGACCGTGTGTATGCAAGACAAGTTTGAGCCAACATCCGTCGGAAAAAATCAGATGGATTTTGTTGTCGGAATGTGCGATCGCATTACTGTACACATTATATATCATGCATGCACTTAAAGTGTATGTCCAACCCAGGACTGCTGTTAGAAATCATGGGCCCTGTACAGCCCACCTGACAGGGCCCCGTACCCCTGAAGATGTCAAAATTATATTTTAGCTAAAAATACACAACTCACAAAATTCCTGCTAAATTTAAAAGAAATCTGTATTAACTTAATAAATAAAGCTTTGTGTGTAAATGAGGTCTTTGGGCTCATGCACATGGGTGCTGCTGACTGTACAGTGTGAATCAGCATTTTCTTTTTATGTGGCTGGAGCTGTGTGTAGGCAGCCTATGTTACGCTATGGGGACACAGCAGCTGTATGAACACAACCGCAGGTCCAAATTTGACAAGTGTGTGGATGCAGGTGTATTCGTACAGATGCTGCGTCCCCATAAAGTAACAATTGGCTCAAGTTGAACAAACAAACCACTCATTCACACTGTATGAGCCAGAGAATGAGCTCAACTTGTGTACAACCAGACTGTCTGGATTTTCCCAAATGATCAGCGCCACCGCTATAGCCGGCAAAACTGATCATTGTATTCTGCCGACAGAATATAATAGCTCAACAGAAGGATTCCCCCATTTACATCAAATGTGTGGATTGGGGAATCGACTTTTATTATTCATATATGGCCTGCTTTAGTCATTGAACCTAAATTCTGTACAACTAAAGATGTGGAAACCAATATCATCAATGAGAATTATTTTAATAAATCAATAACACTTTAACATTGGAAGTTCTTTCTCTTTTTTAAATGTCAAGGTACTGGATTTAATCCACTGTTGATCAAACCCCTCCCAATGGCCTTTCTGAAATCCGTCTTAATCCCTGGTATATTTATATACCCATAGTGTATTCTCTCATCCCGTTATAAAATAGAAGATGGAGTATGCTCTGAAACTTTTGTTGAAATGAGCCCAGAGATTGTTTTGGAACACAGTTTACAAGGCTCATCGTTTCATAGTGCAGCTGTAAGGCTTAGAATTAGCCTCTTATTCTGAGAGTTGTCAGTATTGCAGAAGGGGGACATTGGTTTTATCTCTTGAGCAGAACACAGTTTCAGTCACTGCAAAATTTGTAAGTATAATTGATTTTTCTGCTAATATTTCAGATTCATGGTAATATCAACTTTTTATTTTTGGAAATATGTGGACGTGTGTACAATTTATTTATATAGCACTATTAATATTTTCTATACAGCACCATATTTATTATAGAATAAGCATTTATTGTATACCCTACAGAAAAGTTTTACTGATAGAAGTAATTATAATGCAGAGGGCTAGGGAATAAATGTAGAAAGCGTATTAAGATAGTATGTGGATGTTTATAATCTACTAAGCAGAACATATTAAAAGACATAAAATCAGGGTATTTAAAGCAGAAAAAGGTTTCTTGAGCTTACATATAACTTTTAGTTAGAATATTCCATAAACTTAGCTATTATGAAGAGCATAAGGACTTATTTGGGTGTTTTGTGTCTTTCTAGTCAACACACAGTACATTTGTGAAGTATTTTCAAAGGATAAAGAGCTTTTGCCATGTATTGCATTGTGGTTTTTAAAAATGGGCCATATTCAATTCTGTTGTATTTCAACTTTCTGAATGTGAGACTTTTTTTGTCAAAAAGTCTGAGCTGAATAAATTGGAACAAACTGACTTTGGTAATGATGAAATTGCACCAAAACTGTTTTTGCTCTTCAACTGCTCAGAGGGAATTTGCTGGAAAATATATATATCTTTTTTTATATAGAGGGTATGTTTTTTTGAGGGGTGAATTCAGGGTAGTTTAGTTTATTTCATTTTCTTTCTTTTTTTTTTTATATTTTATTTTTAATATATTTGATTAGTATTTGTACTGATACTTTAATATATATTTTTTTCTTTTTTTGCTCTATTTTTTTAATACGTGAAAAACAAAGCATAAAGTTATATGGCTAATGCGGGGCATTTTTTTTTTTTTACAAAAGAACATATCCAGAAAAGTTGACAGGAGCATCAACACTCCTCAGGAGCTTTAAACACTTAAAGACCTCCCACCGCGCATATATATATATATATATATATATATATATATATATATATATATATATATATATATACTGCAGCAGGGGGGCTCTATTGCTCGAAACGACATACCTGTACGTAATTTCGCGCAATAGATACTGTGGGCGCTGATTGGCAAGAGCGGGAGCCAATCACCGGGTCCGGCGGCCACCCACGATCACTCCCCAGAGAAATAGAATGGTGGTCTGCAGATGTAAACAAGGCAGACCGCCGTTCTGTCAGAGAAGAACACAGTGATCTTGTGTTCCTGCTAATCAGGAACTTGGATCACTGTGTTCATTTAGTGAGTCCATCCCCCACACAGTTAGAAATTGTCCCCTAGGGACACACTTAACCCTTTGATCACCCCTGGTGTTAACTCCTTCTCTGCCAGTGTCATTAGTACAGTAACAGTGCATATTTTTAGCACTGATTACTGTAGTAATGTCACTGGTTCCCAAAAAGTCTGCCGCAATGTTGCAGTCCTGCTAAAAATCTCTGAAAGCCACCATTACTAGTAAAAAAAAAATAAAATGGCATAAATCTATCCCCTAGTTTGTAGACGCTATAACTTTTGCGCAAACCAATCAATATACGCTTATTGGCCTTTTGTTACCAAAAATATGTAGCAGAATACATATTGGCCTAAATTGATGAAGAAATTAGATTTTTTTTTATTTTTTTATTGGATGTTTTTTAGCAGAAAGTAAAAAATATTGGGTTTTTTTGAAAATTGTCGGTCTTTCTTTGTTTCTAGCACAAAAAAAAAAAAAACGCAGAGGTGATCAAATACCACCAAAAGAAAGCTCTATTTGTGGGAAAAAAGGACATCTATTTTATTTGGGTAAAGTGTAGCACAACCGCGCAGTTGTCAGTTAAAATAACGCAGTGCCGTAACAAAAAATGGCCTGGTCATTAGGGGTAAAACCTTCCGGGGCTGAAGTGGTTAAAAACACCACAAAAACCTTGATTTTGCTTTTCCTACCGATTTCAATGCATTTTGCCAAACTGTCAACATTTTGGTGAAATCCCACGGATTTTTAGGTTGATCACATAGCAAGGTGAATATCTACTTTGCAAGGGAATTAAAAAAATGTTTTTTCTTAAATTTTATATTAACTTAATTAATGAGGTGAAGCTCTATTGACTTCAATCGATCAGTCATTTGCAAGCAATAATCCAGTTCTTATTTTCCTTGCATGTGATTGGGTTTTCTTTGCAAAATTTATTTTCACTACATTCAGTTAAGTGAAAATTTGTTTTGAAAAGTGACCGTGTTCTATTCCTTTAGTAAATCAACCCCATTGTGTCTTTTTTCATCATTAGAAAAACTTTATTTGCGGAAACAAAATGTTTTGGTTTTATATAAAAATGCAACGAAACTCATCAGCATACAGTGAACAATACAAAAAGAAGTTTTCAAATTAGCAATATAACTAAGATAATCCTCCTATACCTCTCACACACATAAAGTATCTGAGAAACGTACAAGTAAAAAAAATACTTACGTTTTAAACAATCCTACTTTATTTTAAACTATATCCTTGTTATTCAGACAAAAGAGGACATAGGAGACAGTTAATCTTAATTCAGTATTGTATATATATATATATATATATATATATATATATATATATATATATATATATGTAGCGCATAAAAAAATCAACAAAGAGAGATAAAATGTAGTCACAAACACCCCGAATCTATCGACCGGGTGTAGTGTACACCACAGAAAATGGTGTAAAGTCCATGTATCATAAAAAAGTGAAAAAAGTGAAATCCATGTATCATAAAAAAGTGAAAAAAGTGAAAATCTCCAAGTGAATGTGCACATGAAAAAGTCACTGGCAATGGAAATGTTCCAAATGTGGACAAGAGACTGGGTTGATCAGTACATGGAAACGGCTTCAACCAACAACAGCATCAAATCAGAGAATGGTAGGCATGAACTCTTACCGGATCCTGTGGACTCCCCTGACTTATGATCACGTGACAAGAGACGGAGGACGACTTAAGATTGACGTTCGGCGCCTTTTCTGGACCGGATGTCACATCTTTTGTTTGACACGTGCAATTTGAGGTTTAAACATCACATATTGCCTGTTGGCTCACAGATTGGCTGCCTGGCCCGTTTGTCTTCCCTTGCACGATATTATTGGCCTTTTTATGTACGGCTTGCCACTTCCTGACCAACTGACATTCATTGGTCCAATCAATTTTGTGATTGGTTTACATTTGTATGTATTATTTATAAATATTGGCAACTCTGAGTTGGTGGCTTATGCCCCAGTAGAAGACCTATGGGTCGAAACGCGTCGGGCTTCCTTACCTTCTCTTATGTTGCCCTTGACTTTTTATAGTGATCACTTTATTTTAATGTATCTGTTTTTATAACAATAAAAGATACTTTTTTTATCTGCACCATGGGGAAGCTTTACTTTTCTTTTCACATAACACCGGGAAGGAAGTAAATGCCCCACCTTCGTTACAAGCAACACATCTTAGCCGGCAGAATCCCGTCTACATCCATTGTGAAGATCCATCTGATGACTTTGCGCGTACTTGGGAAATTGGCATCTGTGAGCCCTGACGATCTGGATATCGGTCTATATGCCCTGAGTGGCACTATGTCTGTATGACTCCATATCATAAGACAGGGGAGTCCACAGGATCCAGTAAGAGTTCATGCCTACCATTCTCTGATTTGATGCTGTTGTTGGTTGAAGCCATTCCCATGTACTGATCAACCCAGTCTCTTGTCCACATTTGGAACATTTCCATTGCCAGTGACATTTTTCATGTGCACATTCACTTGGAGATTTTCACTTTTTTCACTTTTTTATGATACATGGACTTTACACCATTTTCTGTGGTATTCACAACACCCGGTCGATAGATTTGGGGTGTTTGTGACTACATTTTATCACTATTTGTTGATTTTTTATGCGCTACATTTTTCATATAGTTTATATTGTTGTTTGTCACATTGTATGTAGCTGCTTTTTTCATCAGCTAGTGCAGTGTTTCCTTGCTATTTTCACTATATATATATATGTGTGTATATATATATATATATATATATATATATATATATATATATATATATATACATATATATATATATATATATATATATACTGGGGTGAGATCTAGGGAACCCAGTCAAAGAAACATAAAATACAATTAAGATTACTGGACAGTAAAAATTACATTAGACCAAAAAATGAAATGCATGCAGTAAAGATGTTGCAATTACTCTGTCATAATTTTTCTGGCATTAGACATGTGAAGGCAAGATGTCTTTTAGCAACTACTAGACCAGGTGAACCAGGGGCTTGCGACATTCAGTGTTCATAATGTCATCGCCCATGATATGTTTCAGTAATACGAAGTGTTATTGACCAAGTGATTAGACAGAGAGTAACTGTAGCTTGCTGTTCACTAAACAGGTCAGAATGGCAAAGGACATTTATACACTGAAGCAGTGGCAACCCGTCCATAGGTGGCGCACGGCGCTGCCCCCCATGCATGCATCCGGCCCCCTGATCTACATGCAGGGTGCCAGACGCATGGATTCTAAACAGGGTTTTTTTTTTTTAAGCATGTGTTTAGAGCCAGAGGTTCTAATAGGCTTCAAAAAAGGGTGGGCTCGGGGTGCAGAGCACTGCGCCTGAAGCCCACCCAGTTGTGTGACAAGAGTGAATGAAGAGTGAATATTCACTATTGTAACACTGATTCTCCTCCCGGCCAATCAGGAAGTGGGTCGTGAGACCCGTCACCCGATTGGCCAAAAAGATCCGATTGGATTGGCCGCCAGGAGGAGGAGGGAGGATACGTAGGGGAAGCGAGGAAGCAGCCACCCGCAGCCCGAGATGGGGACCCTGATTACTGACCAACCCAGGGGGGGGGTGCCGCCCATGATCCCCGTGACCCGGCTGACCGACCAATTGGGGGGGGTTGGCTGCTCTCTGTGACCTGACCAACGAGAGAGGGGGGATTGGGTGGCGGTGGGTAGATTGTTTGCCACCCCTCCCCCCCAAAAAACACCAGACACCACTGCACTGCGGAACGATACAAAACATAATGAAAGAATGTCTATGTGGCTCAATCAAGGTAACGTATGGCTGCATAGTATAGTCTCTATAAGGATACTATAGCAACAGAGAGTCAAAATGAGAATCAGTATTTCAGTATAACAATACAGAACACTGCTACTTATGATTATCCCCATAGACAGTGTTCCTCTCAGTGAAGTCCAGGGTAGTCCAAGTCCAGGGTAGCTCTGGTAACAGGCCTCTAACCTGGCTGCAGATCATTTGCTCAACTACCTCTGCATCATCAGGTGTGGCTTCTCTTAGCTGCTGAGGGAAAGAAGCTTGGGAATGTATCTTTCCTGTGTGTTTCCAGGAACCCAGGGAGTTGTGGGAAATGGAGTTAAAGCTCAAGTTTAGCTAAAAATAAAAAAAAATTAAAAAAGAGACATAATATATATAATTAGTGTTTCTTCACCCTCCCTCTCCTCCACACACTGTTTGACACAGGAGAGCAGCTCACTCTGCTCCCTCCCCTTCTTCCTCATTGGCAGGGAGAGAGAGCCAATGCTTGGACAGGACTGCAGCAGCAGAAGTGAAGAAGTCTGGGGCATGTAGTCCTGAAGACAGGCGACCCCATGTTAATCTCTGCAGGGCAAGTTACACAACCCAGCATGCCAGGAGGGGAGGAAGGAAAAAAAGAACACCACAAGGCTGCCTGGGAGCAGAGAGAGAGACCATGAGGCGAAGAAAAGACTGGACACTGGAGAGGGGTGCTGTTATCCAGGGTCGGTGTGCCTGTTCCTGCCACAGTTCCATGGCCGGTCACGGACATTCCACCAGAGAGGGACCCTGGGTGCATCTCCAGGCGCATTCCTGAAGCAGTGAGACATTCCAGTTGTGGGGTAGCCAGTCGGGCAACCTGAAGAGCCTGCTAGCCTGTCAGTAACCATGAAATCAGACTGAGACAGAAGTACAGTTAAATCAGTTAAATCACACTTGTTTAATAATAAAAGTAAAAAGAACAAACGTAGTCAAAACATAGTCAGAGTTCAGTAACTGGAATGGATAGTCAGCCAAGCCAGAAGTCAGGGATCAAAGTAGTGGAACAACAAGCAGGATCTGGAGCCAGAAGGGATGTCAGCAAAGCCAGTCTTCAAACAGGAACGTAGGAGATGTTTCTTGTGATATTGACCAAGGCGAAGGCAGAGACCGTCTGGACTGGACGGCTTAAGTAGGCAGGACTGACGAGCAGGATATGAACAACAGCTGAGTAACTGTGGAGAGAAATGGGAGCTGGCAAGTAGCTGACAGCTAAGCGGCCAGCTCAGAGCAGGAAGGGCTGAGCCCAGCCCTGACACAGCCAGAACATGGACTTTGGGCCTTGGTCGCAGGATTGGTGATCGCACAGATACATAGAGACACTGCATGCAGACAACGTTGCATATCTTTGCCTACATCCCTAGAACCCCCCCCCCCCCCCCGCCAGGCAGAAACAGTGTGCATTCTGATTCAGAGCTCTACAGTAGAGTACACTCTTGTTCCACCCTGCTAAACAGAATACTGTACCTGAAGTGCACCAACAGAGAGCTAGCTGAAGATATTGGACATATACACTGTGTGGATTTCCATATCTCTGCTCTGTATACTCAGGGACTCAGTGACACTTATACTCAGGAACTCAGGGGTACTTACACTCATTAAGGAGGAACTCTAGCTTCCATACTAAAGCTAATATTGTTGCATATAGTGCTGTTTATACAGTCCAGTCCTGTGATTTCAGGATTTCAGGGAGATAGACTGGCCTACATCAAGCCACTTCTGTTCCCCCTTTATGCCTGAGCACATACCTGAGTCGTTTGAAGTGGTTAAACTGCGTTAACTTTATAACCTGCTTGTGCCTTTAAAGATATACTGTTTATATCAGAGTTTTACATTTTTTTTCTCTGTGTTGTTATCACTGTTGTTCTATGACCAAAGCCGCTTAGTAAAGATACTTTCTATTCAACTACCATTTGTCTCGATTTACTGTTGTGCTGCAGTGACATTGTCTAATAGGTGTGCCAGACGAGCTGAGACTGTTCTTGGGGGTTGAGAGGCAGAGCACAGAACCAAATATACTTAAGTGGCTCCTTCGGGGTGGCGCTACAGACGGATCAGGCAGAAAAGGGTAGGCATAGTCAAGTTCTCTTTATGAGAGCTCTTGACTGGCCCTTAGTTGTACTAACCCCTGCTGCACCGGAAAATTATGGTAGTGGGGTTAGAGTAGGACAAATAAAGATTTCTACTGAAAGAGAAGAGTCAACACAAGGGACACATTATCCTTACTGTCCCTTGTGCTGATTTTTATGTTTTTATCTTTAGCTAAATTTTGAAGAGATCTGAATCTGCTTGTGAGGCACTCTGCTACATTTCTTACACTTCATTCAGAGTAGGTGCTACAGTGTGAATGGTTAATCCTGCACAGATCAGATTTTGGCATATGTATTTTGCATGCATATACTGTAAGTCTCATATTTTGTCAAGACAGTGAAACAACAGTGAAACAGAAACAGGCAGATATGAACTGTCATGTATTTGTCTTTTTTCACTAGACTTGTGGATTTAGGATGGAAAAGAGCATCACATATTCTTATGCAGAAGAAGAAGAATCTGAGCAGAAGAAACGGAAGTTTGAAATGGGAACTTCAACAATGAAAAAGAAATTTAGAACAAGGTCAGTTTCTGTTCTTAGGTCTTTGTAGTTTTACGGCTTTTGCCTTTCCTGGTATACCAAAATAGGTCTGGTTTTAACACGGTGAGCAATTACAAAGCTAATACACTTCAAATCACTAAAATTGGCAATGCTTATTGAAATACAAAATACACATATAAAAGGATTCTACTAATATGAACATTTACCATATCTGATCATTAGTGACCATTCGCAATTCTTTGGAAGAACAGATTACTCTAAAGATGAAAGGACATCAGTCCACATGAAATATAGAATTGTTGTTCCTCCATTTACATATTGCTTTCTTCTTGCTATTTTGATAAATATTCGTCTCTTTATTCCAGTTGCATATATACCTCTCCGACTCTCCCAATATGGGGCACATAGTGAAGTAGTAAAATCACTCCTACTTACCAACGGAGGGAGACAACAGGAAGTGAGAGGAAATCTACCCCTAGGAAGTGAAATTCACTCCTGTAAGAGTATGGGAAAAAGGTACCTCCAAGGAAGCTTTATCACCAATCCTTGTTTCCACAACAACCCAACATTTTCAAAATCCAATTGTCATTGGGACAGAAAGTGAGGTGAAATTTTCTGAGCAAGGGGCACAGACAGCAAAGTAAACGTTACAGGGGTGTTCTTTCCCTATGTTATCCAAAAAGCTTAAAAATATTTTTTTGGCTGGAGCTACACTTAAAAAATTTACCTGCTCTCCTGGCTTGGTAGGGTGAACACCCTGAAAATGGATGTCCTTCCCCGATTTTTGTACCTATTTCAGACAATCCCTATATACATACCTAACTCCTATTTTCGGAAATTGCGCCAGCTGTTCTCTAAATTTATTTGGAATTCAGCCCGTCCTAGAATTAGATACAAAACGTTATCTCTTCCGAAAGCGAGAGGGGGAGCTGGGGCCCCGGACGCTTCATTGTATCATAAGGCAGCAATACTTACTCGCATATTGGACTGGTTCCATAACCATACGACTAAGCTCTGGGTTCACTTGGAAAACCATATGAACTCCATTGATCTCTCAGCTCTTCCATGGACCACACCCGCAATTCGTAGGGGTTCACTCCCCCTCTGTGACCTCACCCGCCAAACTATCCAAATTTGGGATCGCCTAAATTCTGGAGGTAACATATCCAATCCTTCGGGACCTATGACCCCCCTATTTGGGACCCCAGCCTTCCCACTGGCTATGCACGTAACAAGCTTTGGACCTTGGCGGAAAGAAGACCATAGGAGGCTTTCTCAGGTTCTCCGTACAGACCCCATTCTAATGCCAGATACTCCCCCCGAATCGCTTTCTAGATACCCTATGCAATGGCTTCAGAAACAACAATTGACTTCCTATATCCAAACCTTCCATTCTATACAAGATATTCTAGCTGAACCCACAGGATTCGAGGATATGCTCCTCCAAAACGATCCTCCAACACACGTGGTATCACAGCTTTATTCCCTTTTGTTGAATGCTCTTCACCCTGATCTCCCACCCTACACGAAGGCTTGGGAAAAAGATCTCCAACACTCCATCTCCCCCATTGACTGGCAAAAATGCTTTATTCTAACACACAAGCTCTCCCTAGCCACTAAAACTCAAGAAAAGGGGTATAAACTGGTGACGAGGTGGTATAGATGCCCTTCGACAGTACATCACTTCAACTTGACAAATCCAGATACTTGTTGGCGATGTTTAAACTCCAGGGGCACCATGCTCCACATTTGGTGGGAATGCCCACCCATACAAAAATTCTGGCAACAGATCTTCCTACTATACTGCAGGCTGATGGCAACGGCTCTCTCTCCTTCACCCGAGATAGCTCTCTTGTCCATACTCCCGGGCACACTCAAATCCATTAAAAAAGATGTATTACGCCATTTCTTGGCTGCTGCTAGAATAGTGATCCCAAGATATTGGAAGTCAAGAACTGTACCTTCCCTGGGGGAGTGGGCTATTGAGGTGGACCGCATCAGGGACCTTGAACGCCTGTTGGCTGAGGAATCCAATAAAGACAACCATTTCTCTCTTACATGGACTTCGTGGTCCATGTTCCGATACTCATCGGACTTCATCCCCTGGGCAGAGGGCAACCTGGACAGTACCGCCCCGTGACCATGCTGGAGCGACTCCTGTTCCTAACCTTTCTGTTTTTCTACTTTCCTCCTAACCCTTCTCCTTTTCATATCAATGTATTCCTTAAAATTTAGATGCAGAATACGGCCCGCACAAGCTAATCCTATACAACATAACAGGTTCCTGGAATAAGTTGATTGTAAACACACACGAAGTTTACTTGTAATCCCCTCCCGTATATAGTGAGGGCTCTTTGGTTATCCTTGTTATATTTCATTATGCTAATTAAACAATGTTTTTTCCTTGTGATCTGCACACATAACGTACTACAATATGTATCCTGCGAATACATTGGATATATTGTTATCAACACTACTACTACTAATGATGTCTATGTGAAGTACTTTTTCTTGTATGTTTTTTCTTTTTCAATAAAATCAGATTGAATTAAAAAATTTACCTGTTCCGACTTACAAACAAATTCCACTTAAGAACAAACCTACAGACCCTATCTTGTTTGTAACCCGGGGATCGCCTGTACTATGCTTTTTTTGGACTTGGAGTTTGTAATATTTTGACTGTAGTGGATATTCTTCTTTCACTACAGTTTCTGAGACTAGCCATTTAGGTAGGCCACTGCACTTGTCCCAAAATAGCAGGTGGTGATTCTAATGTCACTCTCTGGCAAAGCCATGGCTGTCAATTGTATCTAACACTTCTGTGTGTGTTGGATGTCTGGTCTTCCACCGTGTGCTGTGGTTCTTTCCACTAAGCCTTATGTCACTACAGTGGAAACAAGACATACCTGAGCTCAGATCCCAATAGCTTGTGCATGCATATAATCTACCGGGTACTAAAGGGGTGTGACCACATTAGCACTAAAAATACTGGATGAACCCTCTGCACACTGCTTGTCAGGGGCATATCAGTGGCCATCGGGCGAATATGCGTGCACGCAGGTGCGCGAAGGGCCTTTCCAGGACAGTTTTGCTGAATTCCCCACCAGGGGGCGCCGGAGCGCTCCCGCGCGCGCCCGTTCGCGCGTGCGCGCGTCCGTTCGCGCTAGCGCTGTTTTGGCGCCAAGGGCCCTTTAAAAGTCTGTCAGATGCTTCTGTCAGGTGCTGTTCGTCTGCAGCTCTGCACCTGAGTTCCTGTATCCTGCCTATTGTTTGCTAGTGACCCGGCTCCGTTTGACCATTTTCCAGTCTCCTATCCGACCCGGCCTGCCTGACCTTGCTTATATGTTGTGACCCGTTGCCGAACTCCTGCCTGCCTGACTATTCTTGGATTATCCCTCCTGCTATATACTTGCCTGATTTCCTGCCAAACGGACTGTCTGACCCTGCTTTGCCTGTGTCCTGTGACGCTGCCTCCAGCCTGCTCTGTCAAGCTTCAGATCCTGCTGTTGCCTTATCATCCACCTGCCTGCCTACTGACCTGCATCAGTCTACCTGCATCCGCAGCTCAGCCATCCCAGAGGGACGTCCTTCCAGTTCCAGTGCTTGCTTCTGCTGGAACCTGCATCAGGCCCTCCTACCCACTGTGCTCTGGAAACCACTGTTCCCATCTCCAGTGGCTCCTGAACCAGCGTTTAAGAGAGGTCTCCTTCTACCAGTCGGGCTCAACTATCAGGTACCTAACACTGCTATACCCTTTCAAGCAAACTTTGCAAATAAAAAACAGGACACAGTAGTGACATAGGGGTCAGCAGGAAAAAATACTACAGTGCGCAGCAGGGAGCCATGTATTTGAAACAAACTTGAAAGTGATGGTCAAAGTTGTGCAAAAGAGCAAAGACCGAAGTAGTTGCCATTAACAGTAAGTAGTCTTTTACACCTGGTGACTATAGTTTTTTTTTTATTTGTGACAGAGACTGGGTCACTTAAGTTTTTTTTTTCAAATAACAGTTTTATTAGTTATCACAGCTGGTAATAAGACAAAAAACAGAACACAGTGAGTTCCAAGCTATATTAACTGCACTCCTCAAAATCTGGGATGAGCCCCTCAAAGCAGCAGATGAAGGAAAATTGTGTCTCCTGGTGCTGCTGGACCTCAGTGCAGCATTCGACACAGTAGACCACAAAACCCTGCTCACTCGTCTCACAGAAGTAGCTAGAGTTGCAGACTCAGTCTTACCCTGGTTCACATCCTTCCTAGAGAACCGTTCTCAGAAAGTGAAACTATGAGCTTTCACTTCGGAAGCACGAAAAATTACGGAGTCCCTCAAGGATTACCCCTGTTGCCCGTGCTCTTTAATATCTATCTTCCCCCACTCCTCAAAATCATCAGCAACCAGGACCTACTTTATCACTCCTACACGGATGACATCCAACTCTACCCATGCATCACCAACAAAAAAGACCAATACCAGGCACTGGAAAACTGTCTCTCATTGATCGACGATTGGATGACGGAGAGCTCCCTTAAACTCAACGGATCCAAAACAGAACTCCTCTTCCTCCACGCAAACCGAAACAAAAACCCTGACATGATGTCCACACACCACTCACCATTCTTGGACAACCCATCACCCCCAGCACTAAAGCCAAAAGCCTCGGAGTCATCTTTGACTCAAACATGAGGATGGATGCACAAATAGGATCAGTAGTCAGTGGATCCCACTACTTTCTTCGCCTATTGCGTAGACTCATCCCCTTCATCCCTGAAGGAGATACAGCAGCAGTAGTTGGAACAATCATCAATTCCCGACTCGACTACGCAAATTCCCTCTACCTAAGACTTCCAAAATACCAAATTTCACGTCTTCAAATCATCCAGAACACAGCAGCCAGACTTGTAACTGGAAAGAAACCCTGGGAATCAATCACCCCGTCCCTGAGGACCCTGTATTGGCTAGCCATGAAGGACCGAGTTACATTTAAGACCCTCTGCCTCACTCACAAATGTACACAAGGAAAAGCCCCGCAATACCTCTGCGACAAAATAAAGCACTACACCCCAGGTCGCCCTCTCCTGTCAACTAACCAGAACCTCCTCCACATCCCCAAGACCCGTTATAAATTAAAAGTAGAACAAAGGTTCGCAGTCCAAGGACCATGGCTATGGAATGTTCTACCCGTGGACATTCGCTTGGAAGAAAACCTTCTGGCCTTCAGGAAGAAGCTCAAGACCCATCTCTTCTGAAGACCCAGACGGACACTGGCAGCAAAAGCGCCCTGAGGCGATTTAGTTTGCATATGTAGCGCTATACAAGTTATTCATTCATATATTCAGAGAACTGAAGTGACGGTTACTAAAAGTCAACAATAATGTATCAAAGGAACTCTGGAGGGTAAACTGAGGGGGGTACTAGTGAACGGTACAGTAACCATATTCACATCTCAGACGAGATGTGCCCAATGTACTTAAGCAAAAGAAAATCATGGGCCTGAGGGGGCCAAGAGCAAGGCAGTGGGATGGTCCAGGAATATCAACCAGGAGGAAGTTTGGAGCACAAATGGGTATAACTGAGGGAAAGGCCCTGTTTCTGTCAACCATTTTTTTATTTAGCAGCTTTATGAGGGGTGTCCGGGCCACAGGAGCGTTTGGTTGAGGAAACCTTCTACCAGACTGTGGGTGGAGGCGGTCGAGTAGCCACCAAATCCCATTGCGGGAGTTGGGGGACAGGAATCCCCAAGACATCGCAGAAGGCTTCAAGGTCTTCTGGATAGCGTAGCACAGCAGATTGCCCTTGACGTCTTGCTGAAACTCTGCAGATGACATTGCGGTGTTTGGAGGCAGGACCTTTAGGACATAGGGCATAGTGTGCTCTATCCATTTTGATGTCACTTAAGTTTTGCTGCTACAGGGCAGCTCTCCTGTGCAGAATCAGCAGTATATATACGTGATTCTGCACTTCCGCCTGCTATCATTATATTTTCTTTCGTGACAGAGACTGGGTCACTTAAGTTTTACTGCTACAAGGTGGCTCTACTGTGCAGAATCATGAATATATATGTGATTCTGCACTTCCGCCTGCAGGGATATTTGCAAGCCGCCGGCAGGCCGCTTCTGCTGTGATTATATTTTCTTTTGTGACAGAGCCTGGGTCACTTAAGTTTTACTGCTACAGGGTGGCTCTCCTGTGCAGAATCATATATATATATATATATATATATATATATATATATATATATATATATATATATCTGTGTGTGATTCTGCACTTCCTCCTGCAGGGACGCGTGCATGCCGCCGGCGGGCCGATCCGGCTCTGATTATTCACAGCAGAAGCCGATCTATGGGTGCCAGGTACTGGATGTCCACTGGCACCGACCGATCGTCGGTAAAATACACACACGGGATCTTCATGCCCCAGTTGAAGGCTTTTTAGTCGAAACGCGTAGGTCGTTCAGCTTTCCACATTGTCACCAATTTTTATCTTGTGATCACTTTTATTCTGTAAGGTTTTTTATCCAATAAATCCCTTTATTTTTGACCTGCGCCATGTGGAGCCCCTTTTTTCTTCTTTTTCCTCCATGTTTTTATCCTTGATTGGTCCCTTTGAACCTGCCTGGAACCTGAGAGCGTGCGAGAGGGCTGTCCACTCCCACAGTCGACCGTCTTGGCTATCGGTGACCGCGACTCAAGTGACAACCTGGCCGATTGGAGATCGCGATTGAAGGGAGAATCCTTGGAGAGAGTGCACGGGAGGCTACCTCCACAAGCTCCGATAGACGCACAGCTATATGGTTGATACGTCCTACTTGCTCTGGTAAGAGTACTTTTCTCTAGATGTTTTGTCGTGCTGTCCATGATTGATGTGCTTTCCAGTCTCCAGCCAACATCATGGGTTCAAGCACCCCAGCTGTCTGAGAAGACTCCTTTTATGCACTGACTCCAGTTCTTGATTGCAGTCCGTGGAGCTTAACATAGTGTTACTGGACATTTTGTATTTAACATTTTTTGTTTGGACATTTACATACACTTCACCAGTCTTTATTATTATGTAGATTAATATCATATCATATTTGGTTTCAGTCACCAATCCTATGTTTGATTCACTCACTTTTTAGCGCTGCACTTATTCTTTTTATATTTAACGAGACTTGGTTTGTTTGTGTGCTAGCAGCTATCTATCACCTGTTCACATTTATTTTTGGGGTCAGCGCAACTAGTTTTTTACAACACACACGGGATCTGCCTATGTAAACAAGGCACATCTCTGTTCTGACAGCGGGGAAGGGATGGATTTTGTGTTCCTGCAAAGCAGGAATCTTTTCCCTCAGTAAAAGCAGTACATACAGTACACAAAAACAGTGGCTAGGCACACAGTTAACCCTTTGATCGCCCTAGATGTTTAACCCCTTTCCAGCCAGTGTCATTAGTACAGTGACAGTGCATATTTTTAGCACTGATCACTGTATTAATGTCACTGGTTCCTGCAAAGTGTCAGTTAGTGTCTGATTGTCTGCTGCAATATCACAGTCCTGCTATAAGTCGCTGATCGCTGCCATTACTAGTATAAAAAAAGAAAATAAACAAATCAAAATTCCATAAATAAAGAAAATGTATGAATCCTAGGTAAAAGTTCAGTGAATCATGTGTGAAAACATGTCTAAGTAGATCCATTAAAGTGTATGTGTAATCGAACATTTTTTAACAGTGCATAGATTAGGGAACAGTTAGAATCCCTGTTAGGTTATTATTGCTACATATGTCCTGTAAAATGTGTCATACTGCCATTACACAGAGGTGTCAATGAAGCATTTAGTTATGGTAATGAAAAAAAAAAGAAAAAAAAAGAAAGAAAAAAAGATTCCATAAATATATTCCATAGTTTGTAGATGCTACACCAGTGATGGCAAACTTTGGCACCCCAGATGTTTTGGAACTACATTTCCCATGATGCTTAACTACACTGCAACTACACCATGGGAAATGTAGTTCCAAAACATCTGGAGTGCCAAGGTTCACCATTACTGTGCTATACCGTTCATGTAAACCAATCAATAGACGCTTATTACGCTTACTGGGATTTTTTTTTTTAACAAAAAATGTAGTAGAATACATATTGGCCTAAATTCATGAAGAAGTTCGATTTTTTAAAATGTTTTATTGGATATGTTTTATAGCAGAAAGTAAACAATAGTGCTTTTTTTTCAAAATTGGTGGTCTTTTTTATAGAGAAAGAAAATGCAGTGGTGATCGAATACCTAAAAATAAAAGCTTTATTTGGGGGGGAAAAATGACATACATTTTATTTGGGTACACACATGAGCACGCAATTGTCAGTTAAAGTAACACAAAGCCATTTCGCAAATAATGGCCTGGTCATAAGGGGGGGGGGGGTAAATCTTCCAGAGGTCAAGTGGTTAATAATCATTAATATTCATGACTACTGCTTACCTTTGTCACATGCTACTAATGCACTCATATTAATATAAGCTGTATCACTGCAGACAGAACAATATTCCATATGATTCTTTGTGTGACTGAAATTCTAAGGTGAAGAATGTGAAAAACAGTTGTGAGATATTTATCCCCAGGCTAATATTGTTAACATTAAGAAAAAACTAACCCCCAACCCCCTACAACACCACCACCGCCATTTCTGCTACCTAACCAGGCAGATCAAATGGCAAATATTTATGCATGTTTGTATAGTGTGATAGAATTACATTATTAGGCACTAATCCTCTCTGGCATTGAATACTGTTCTAATTAAAATAGATTTATTGGTCTTTGAAGAAGGATAACATAGCTTTAGCTGAATGTAAAAATATATTGGTGACTATATACTTTAAGTTAGTTTGGAAAGCTAAGTTCTTCAAGGGAAAGCTTATGTATGTATTGAAAAGATATGATTGCATACCATATCATCTTATGAAAGCTACTGTACCTAAATACTCTCTATGTGAAAGAACAGAAATACCAGTCCACTGCTCTGGGGCATAATGGCAGAAAACACAAGCCTATCCTTGTTTCTCAAGTATAATGACAACCCCCTCCCACTCACATATGCACACACACACACACACACGCACACACACACACACACTGGGCCTGTGCTTGTTGGTTTCTAAAGCCTCGCACACACGATCGGATTTTCGTCCGGGAACTGTGTGATGACAGACTGTTTGCCTAAAATCCGACTGTTAGTATGCTCCATCAGACAATTGTTGGCCAACTTTCCGGCAACAAATGTTGGATGGCAGGCTAGTAAATTTTCGGCGGACAACGGTCTGTTGTCAGATTTTCCTATCGTGTGTACACAAGTCCGTCACACAAAAGTACAAAGTACAAACACGCATGCTCGGAATCAGTGCTCACCAAACACGAAATTAGCAGAAGGCGCCCAAAAGGTGGCGCTCAAGAGCTGAAATTCCACGTAGTACGTCACTACGTTTTCTGGCCATCAATTGTGTACCATTTGTATGCAAGACAAGTTCACAGCACACGACTTTCGGACAAAAGTCTGGCGCTTTGTCTGCGGAAAATCCGATTGTGTGTACAAGGCTTAAGACTGTATCTGGGATGCCATATACAACTCTGTGGCTTCAAATAGAAGATGAGCATACTTTCAAACCAAGTGCACTTATCCTTTCTGTCCGTCCAACTTTGCTGTGCTAAACAAATGTACTTTTCCTGGTGCAGACTTACCTAGTGTTCTCTTGGGTTCTCAATATAGGAAACATTCAAAATGGTGGCCAGCAGAATCCTACTGGAAGCTACTGAACAGATGTGGGTAGTGTCCTAAAGATCTGCTGGTGGGATATAAACAAACACCAGCAACTTAGGCCCAATTTTAGGTGCTCTACCCCTTTAAAAAAAACAAAAAAAACCCATGATAATCAACGCATATAATGCATAATGTGAACGAGCAATGACCATGAGTGAATCAAACAGCTAAGTTGTTAATTGTTTTTAAAAAAAAAACTTTTTTTAAGCTTAAAGTGGTGTTCCGGCCGAAATTATACTTTTTAAATAAAAATACCCCTATAATACACCATCTTAATGTATTCTAGTAAAGTTAGTCTGTAAACTAAGGTCTGTTTTGTTAGTGTATAGCAGTAGTTTGTTATTTTATAAACCTACAGCAGGCCGTGGCCATCTTAAGTGTGGGCATCTGAAGCCAGACTGTATTTCTTCCTGGATCTCATCCTTGCAGATCTCACACATGCTCAGTGCAGCACAAGCAGTGTAATAGGTTTCCACAGCAACGGCAGTTTCAGAGGAAGTTGCCGCCCCTTCCCAGAAGGCATTGCAAACAGGAAATGATGCGATGGGCTGCGGCCAGGGAGGAGGAAGTGAAAAATCAATACAGCAGATATACAGTAGGTGCTGAGAAAATTTTTTTAAAAATATCCAATTCGTTTACAGAGCACAGTTTAGTGAGGGATGCTGAAGAGTTGTAAAAGTGGGTGGAACTCCACTTTAACTTTATTGTTATTTTTATCTGTTAACATTGTGCAGGTGACAGGTTATCTTTAAGGAGATATCAGGGACTGATTTAATAAATTATTAGGTGACACCTAATGTTACTTCTGCACTCTGCTGAAGTTGATGAAGCAATGCTCAATCAGCTTCTTCCTAGCCAAGAGCAGCTGATGTTGGACAGCTCTGAACTTAGAAGTGCTCAGAGATGAGTACATCCAAGTTCATACTACTTAGAAGAGATAAGAAAATGATTGTTTGCCGATCTTCCACCACTCTTTATCCACACCCCTGCCATAGAGGTTCCAAAAAACTCAATTGAGCAAATATCGTGTGACATAAGTCATTGCAACTGCCACCATTTTATTCTACAGGGCCTCTGCTTTCAGAAATATATAATGTTTGAAGGTTTGAAGGTTTAAAGCAATTTCTAGCAAATAATTTTGATTATAACATGTGTGCAAAAAATGTAAAAAAAAAAAAAAGCTCCAGTAGACAAGTAGATAATACCAGGCATTGATGGGGTCATGCTCACTATAAAACTATGTTTTTAGAGTTTTAGAGTGTTTTTAATCATGATAAGATGCAGCATAATAGCTATGGTTCACAGGCGTTATTGTAATGCTTGCCTAAATGTTCAATTGATCTGCAATTATTTTCTAACAGTACCAAAATCTAATTTTATATGCCTGTTTTACTATAGTGAGTATTTACAGAGGCATTCTCACTATAAGTTTACCCCCGAAGGAGTGGCTAATTAAATTTTATATCCACAATTCATGTTTACCACCTAACCCATCGCAGCCCATAAAACCAGAAACACAGTTCATATTGAATTTTTCTCTTGCTTTATTAAGTAACATGAACTGGGATTGGAGATGCTCTTTTGTTGCTTAATCATCCTTTCACTGTCTCTCATGCAAAGAACTAGAATCATTGCGGATAATAGGAAATCACTTTGTGTGATTTCTTCAATCAGGGAAGATGGAAGTAGATTTGATAGAGAAAATCGATAAAGAGTCATTCTGAATAACCTCTTCATCTGCAGAACTTTTCAAGAACAGTCTGTTTCTCTATATGTGTGCTTGCAGCTTTACCGCTACCTTTTTACCACTACTTCCCATCTGCATGGTACTTCCAAGTTGAGCTAAAGAAAAGTCACTCTGAATAACTTGCTGAACCCAAAGTCACAGGCCATCACCGCCTGTCTCACTGACTTGCGTACCAACATCCCTCAGCCTCTGGCAGTACCCTTCCCTTGGGCTTTCACTCACGTGATCAATAGTCCATGTGCCACTCATAAACGATCGATCGCCCAGTTTCCTTCCGCTTTGTTGCTACTTCTCCCGCAATGATTCTTTGTTCCCTTTTCTGCTTTCCGGCCCGCTCCCTTCCCCACAGGGACGGCCATCGACACCAGCGACTACATGCTGTACGGTGTCGTCTCTTCCTCTATGGAGACCGGTCCCCCACCCTCCTCGCCAGGGGGGGCTCCGTTGGTCCCCCGGAGGGGGAACCTCTCCCCTTCGGGAACCAGGCTGGGCTTCTCCAAGCTCGAACAGGAAACTCACTCACTGACCATGTGACCCGGCTTTTATATGAGAGTCCCGGGACATTGCCCAACAAATTAATGATTGCTGAGACTCACATACAAACTACCTGCCACTCAAATCCTGAATGAACAAACAGGCCTGCTGTAATGGTACAAGCCTGCCCAGGGCCGTCTTTAGCGCAGGGCAAACGGGGCACTTGCCCAGGGCCCAATCTTTGTTGGGGGGCCCGCGCTAGCCGTGAATGGTCGCCCCGATGACAGCTTTGCAGAGCGCACAGAGGACATGGGAGGATGTATTCCTCCATAGCCAGCTGTGAGGGGGCGGGGCCGGGAGCTCCACTGACGCTCTGACCCCGCCCACGTGCAGCCTGTGTACTCGGAAAAGAGCTTCTGTAGTGAGAGCCAGTGATCGGAGTGCGAGTGTCAGTGGAGCTTCCGGCCCCGCCCCCTCTATACTGGCTGGTGAATACAGAGGACCGGGGGCGGGGCCGGGAGCTCCAATGACACTCCCACTCCGATCACTGGCTCTCACTACAGGCGCTCTAATCCCAGTACATAGGCTGCACGTGGGCGGGGTCAGAGCGTCAGTGGAGCTCCCGGCCCCGCCCCTCTCAGCTGGCTAGCGCGGAACACATCCTCCCATGTCCTCTGTGCGCTCTGCAAAGCTGTCATCGGGGCGACCATTCACGGGTGATGTGGCCCCCCCAACAAAGCATCAGTGGAGCTCCCAGCTGCTTTAGTGAGAGCAGAGAGTGGAAGCCCCGCCCACAGTCCTGAATGTATGTAGTAAGTTTGGCTGGCCAGGTATGTCCTCACAACCATAAAATGCCTGACTGTTTAAACCCTGAGCTGTGTTATTTAACTGTAAAGCTGTGCATTGCTGAAAGTTCTCTGACCATCCCCTGTATAATGTCTGCAGTCTCTGAGTGTCTCCTGCCGTATGTCCGCAGTCTCTGGTAATCTCCTGCAGTATGTCCGCAGTCTCTGATTGTCTCCTGCAGTATGTCTGCAGTCTCTGGTAATCTCCTGCAGTATGTCCGCAGTCTCTGATTGTCTCCTGCAGTATGTCCGCAGTCTCTGATTGTCTCCTGCAGTATGTCCGCAGTCTCTGGTAATCTCCTGCAGTATGTCCGCTGTCTCTGGTAATCTCCTGCAGTATGTCCGCAGTCTCTGGTAATCTCCTGCAGTATGTCCGCAGTCTCTGATTGTCTCCTGCAGTATGTCCGCAGTCTCTGATTGTCTCCTGCAGTATGTCTGCAGTCTCTGGTAATCTCCTGCAGTATTTCCGCAGTCTCTGATTGTCTCCTGCAGTATTTCCGCAGTTTCTGATTGTCTCCTGCAGTATGTCCGCAGTCTCTGATTGTCTCCTGCAGTATGTCTGCAGTCTCTGGTAATCTCCTGCAGTATGTCCGCAGTCTCTGATTGTCTCCTGCAGTATGTCCGCAGCCTCTGATTGTCTCCTGCCGTATGTCCGCAGTCTCTGGTAATCTCCTGCAGTATGTCCGCAGTCTCTGATTGTCTCCTGCAGTATGTCCGCAGTCTCTGTTAATCTCCTGCAGTATGTCCGCAGTCTCTGAGTGTCTCCTGCAGTATTTCTGCAGTTTCTGATTGTCTCCTGCAGTATTTCCGCAGTCTCTGATTGTCTCCTGCAGTATGTCCGCAGTTTCTGATTGTCTCCTGCAGTATTTCCGCAGTTTCTGATTGTCTCCTGCAGTATGTCCGCAGTCTCTGATTGTCTCCTGCAGTATTTCCGCAGTCTCTGATTGTCTCCTGCAGTATGTCCGCAGTCTCTGATTGTCTCCTGCAGTATGTCCGCAGTCTCTGTTAATCTCCTGCAGTATGTCCGCAGTCTCTGAGTGTCTCCTGCAGTATGTCCACAGTCTCTGAGTGTCTCCTGCAGTATTTCCGCAGTTTCTGATTGTCTCCTGCAGTATTTCCGCAGTCTCTGATTGTCTCCTGCAGTATGTCCGCAGTTTCTGATTGTCTCCTGCAGTATTTCCGCAGTCTCTGATTGTCTCCTGCAGTATGTCAGCAGTCTCTGATTGTCTCCTGCAGTATTTCCGCAGTCTCTGATTGTCTCCTGAAGTATGTCCGCAGTCTCTGATTGTCTCCTGCAGTATGTCCGCAGTCTCTGATTGTCTCCTGCAGTATGTCCGCAGTCTCTGATTGTCTCCTGCATTATGTCCGCAGTCTCTGTTAATCTCCTGCAGTATGTCCGCAGTCTCTGAGTGTCTCCTGCAGTATGTCTGCAGTCTCTGAGTGTCTCCTGCAGTATGTCCGCAGTCTCTGAGTGTCTCCTGCAGTATTTCCGCAGTCTCTGAGTGTCTCCTGCAGTATTTCCGCAGTCTCTGATTGTCTCCTGCAGTATTTCCGCAGTCTCTGATTGTCTCCTGCAGTATTTCCGCAGTCTCTGATTGTCTCCTGCAGTATTTCCGCAGTCTCTGATTGGCTCCTGCAGTACTTCCGCAGTCTCTGATTGTCTCCTGCAGTATGTCCGCAGTCTCTGATTGTCTCCTGCAGTATGTCCGCAGTCTCTGATTGTCTCCTGCAGTATTTCCGCAGTCTCTATTTGTCTCCTGCAGTATGTCCGCAGTCTCTGTCTCCTGCAGTATGTACACAGTCTCTAATTGTCTCCTGCAGTATGTCCGCAGTCTCTGGTAATCTCCTGCAGTATGTCCGCAGTCTCTGGTAATCTCCTGCAGTATGTCCGCAGTCTCTGATTGTCTCCTGCAGTATGTCCGCAGTCTCTGATTGTCTCCTGTAGTATGTGTATTAATGTGCCCCTTTACTTGCTCAATTATTTGGGATTGCTCCACTGCTCAGTGAGAGGTAATGATGTGCATGAACCTCTAGCAACCAATCAGCAAACAAGTAGTGATCTGCTTTAATCTCTAGCAACCAATCAGTAAATGCTAAAGATGTGCTGTAACCCCTAGCAACCAATTAGTGAGCGCTAATAATGTACATTAACCTCTAGCAACCAATCGGCAAGCAGAAATTATGTGTTGTAACCTCTAGAAACCAGCCATTGAGCAGTAATGATAGGCTGTAACCTCTGGCAAACAATTGCAATCGCTGCCTGATCTGCTGCAGTAAACTGATTTTGAGTCTACCTGCTATTTTTTGTATGTCTCAGAATGGAGGGGGGCCCCAAGAAAATGTTTGCCCAGGGCCCAATCAAAATTAAAGATGGCCCTGAGCCTGCCTAAATTTACCTGAAATTGTAAACTAGCAAAAAGGTCACATACTTAAAAGTAGGTGCCCGCTACAAGTATATACTATGCTTTACATTATTAAAGTGTTTTTGACCATGATAAAATGCTGCATAATAGCTCTGGTCTACAGTTATGGCTTATTGCAACGCTTTCCTAAATTTTAATTTGATCTGTGATTATTTTTAGACATTACCAAATTCTGGATTCTCCAAGTCTATTATAAACTTGTCATATGGAATGGAGTTTGGCTGACCTAGTCCTGTATAATTACCCTTTTAGATCCCATCTAATTGGTCATCTTGGTTTGAGGCCAGCTTTGGACATTATGGTCCTACACAAGTGTTGCCATGATATCTGAGCTAACCCAGGCAATGTTAGCATTCTGAAAAGTGTCAATGAGTGTGAACAGGTGTTTATCACAGACAGAAATCATTTCTATGATTGGTAATATGACACAATGGGGTTGATTTACTAAAACTGGAGAGAGCAAAATCTGGTGCAGCTCTGCATAGAAACCAATCGCTTCTAGATTTTTTCTGTCAAAGCTTAATTGAACAAGTTGAAGTTAAAAGTTGATAGGCTACCATTGCACAGCAGCACCAGATTTTGCACTCTCTAGTTGTAGTAAATCAACCCCACAGTTATTATTCCCTGTGAGCTCACATAGATGCTTCTGATGTTCAACTTCAAGGGGTGAAAAGAAGAGAAATCTCTCCAGTGGGGACACATACTGCATTAAAACAGTTTTTTTCAGTTAGAACTCTTGACAATGCCTGTGCCTTCCTGTCCCAGCAACAACTACTCTACCATTTCTTATCTTACTGTCACAGAGAAAGAAAGTGAGGAAATAGCTCCCCAATAGGACTATGGATAGCAATAAATACTTAACAGTGTATTTACTCCTTCCACATTTATCCAAGAATAAAACTGGCTGGAGACAGGCTTAACAAAGAATTAAATAAGAAATCGACACACCTGGAAGTGTCAGATTTTCCACAATCTTCAGTTGTAGGCTTTTCTTCAATACTGCAGAGATTGGTGGCATAGGAAGCAGGGGAGGTGAATATTCTATGATTTTTTTTTTTTTGCAGGGGGACATTCATTTTGAATTGTATTTTAGTCACTTTAAGGATTCTTTCAAAGAGCCACTCATTTAGACAACCCCTTACTGTATTACTGAGTAATAAATGAAGCTGTAATCTTGTGAAAGGCAGAGTGATGTATTATATTTTTTGTTTTCTAAAAGTTATCTATCTGTCAGTAAGTAATGCATTGTACTAAACTATGTGAAGAACAAAAGAATGGTTGATGCTATTTTTATGTGTTGTATTTTTCAGCATGGAAGAGCTTGTGGATATTCCAGTTTCATCTATTCATCTTTCAATAGCCAGGGCAGAACAAACATTGAGGTCCACATTGTAAGTACAATCAGCTCCAAAAATAAATACAAAGTAAATAATAATAATAATATGTTGGACGATTGTTTTTTAGTAAATGAGGTGAACAAATTCAATTGTGAATGCTAGCTTTTTCTGGCTAAAGCTATTTTGTGATTTTTTTTTGTTTACTAGATCAACATTGAGAGTTATACAAATCATTAAATCTGATTGCCAAGTTAAGAGAACAATTTCTATTAGCTGGAAAATAGCACATTCATTCTATTCTCTAGATTTGCCAGTTCACATATTGGTATGTGTACTCTATTACTGAATTGCCTAAAATAGTTTGCCTAAGTAGAACACTCAACACAAAAAGTGTCTGCAGTAAATTAGCCATGACAATGGTAAACTACTGTATACATCTAAATTATATTTTTCTAAGGCCACTGTAAAAATGTGAGATGCAGCTTCCAATCAAACTAGTGATTTTTTCAAGCAGCCACATGACAATGAAAAGCTTGTGCTGATTCCAATTGCACTTTGCTATAAGTTATGGACTGTAATGGGCTGCTTAGGGCAATGACTATGTGATGTGCCCCATGTCAAAGCTAGTAACAGCCTCTCTAGCCCACATTCCAAGGCAATTAGCCTAGTGATACATTATATGAATTGCTTTCATGGTAATTGCACAGAGGAGTTTTTTGTTTAAATACTAATGCTACCAGTATAAATTACTGCATCATCAAGTGCCAGGTCCTTTGGCCTCATAGTAGTCCCGTGATCTGCTATGGCTATAGTTAAACCCTTGGGACTGCATAATGCTGTTCACAAATAGGAAATCTCCTCAGAGATATCAGGCAGACATGATGGGACAACTTTATTGTGTGGTTCTACTAGAGCCATGTGATTTGTCCTTTGGCCTGCCCTAAGCTTGAGCCTGCCACTTTGGATGTTTCTCTTAAAAGCTGATGTCATACTTGATTTGGAATGAAGTCACCCAGTGGTAATGGTAACCTAACATACTAACATAGTATTAACATACTAGTTGGACAGCCTCTGGTACTTTGGAGGTTCTACCAGGTACACATTGTTTTTTGAGACTTCATTAGGTCTTGGATTACTTCTTGGATAACCACTGATACACTAATTTCATGAGTGGCATATTTATTTATTTCCCTACCGTGTTACAGATTATTCCCTACTGTATCATAATTGTGAGCATGCTGGCAGTGTCATGGATCTTGTTTTTGACTGGTGTGAGGTGAGGTCTGTATTAACCGGACTATAAAAAAAACTCCTGGGGGACTTGGAAGGTCTTTTGTCCATTTGTTATAAGATCATGTCTTGTGGTATGAGATTGTATACATCTAAGTTTATCTGTAACCACTGAAATGTGTCAGAGCTAGGCTCATTAATGCAGCTTGGTTGTAGATGTTTCAATTTATAATTAAAATGTAAAAAATAATTAGCATAATCTTAAAGTTATAATTGAAGGTCCTCAACTAGGCTGTTGTTTTTTGTTTATAGTTGCACAGATACGTTAGCGATATGATAACATAACAAACACACAAGCAATTTGTTCTAAATATTTTTTAACAAGTTTTGTTTTATTAATTTTCATCATACAATTACAAATGTAAGTGTACAATACAATAAAGTACAAAACCACATAGACAAGCATACGCGGTTCAACAAAAGCCCGCCTTGCTTCGCTACCTAGAAAACCATTGACCTAGGATAAGCATTCAGCTGTTAATCTATAAAACCTGACTGATATTTTTCATACTTGTTCTCTGTCAGTGTCTCAGCCCTAGAGCCTTCAATCACTAACAGCTTCACTTCAAACCACATTCATAGTGACATTCTTTGAACTGTCTATGGACAATCACATCCCTGTGGCAAGCATACTTGCAAGATGGTTTTTGGCTAACCTGTTTCAACTGTCATTCAAATATTTAGAGAGAAATGCTTGCTAAATGAACATCGCCCCATTAAATTATAGACCTGTTGTGGTTTGACTGAGTTGGGGTTGAGGTAATTAAAAATGTTGCAATAGTAGGAGTTATGCAAAGTAATTATTAACCTGTTATCAAATAAAATATGGCTATACAGTGGATATAAAAAGTCTACACACCCATGTTAAAATTTCAGATTTCTGTGATGTAAAAAAAATAGACAAAGATAAATCATTTCAGAACTTTTTCTGAAGAGGGCTGTGCACAGGAGATGTCCTTGCAATCTGACAGATTTGGAGAGTTTTTGCAAAGAAGAGTAGGCAAATATTGGCATGTCAAGATGTGCCATGCTGATAGACCCATACCCAAAAAGACTGAGTGCTGTAATAAAATCAAAAGGTGCTTCAACAAAGTATTAGTTTAAGGGTGTGCACACTTATGCAACCATATTATTTTATTTTTTAATTTTTACTTCCCTCCACCTAAAAGATTTCAGTTTGTTTTCAACTGAGTTGTACGGTTTATAGGTCACATTAAAGGTGGAAAAAAGTTCTGAAAGGATTTATCCTTGTCTCATTTTTTACATCACAGAAACCTGACATTTTAACAGGGGTGTGTAGACTTTTTATATCCACTGTACTACAGCCATGAAGGCATATGTACTGTACTCTAGCGCTAGTATCAAAAAAGTGGGGCCTCTGAGGCACAACATTTGTTTTATATATTAAAATCTTATTTATTATTATTTTATTAGTTCATCTAAAATGTAGTATTTCTACATAACATCTTTTACCTAACATTATACACAATGCTCAATATTGACAGTATGATGTATGTTGTTCACATATGGCGATCTTAGACGTTTCCTGGACCTAGTCCACTTCCTCAGGAGCCAATGATACATAATTTGTACAGCAAACAATCTAGATAGAATAACAATCTGTCAGTAATCACTTTTCATCAATTAATATTTATACCACCACCCATTATATAGACATGTTCACTCAATGTGTGCATAGACCCATGAGAAGGGGAGCCAGGTCCGTCAGTAGGGGCAGCCTACACCCTTCAGGCCCTCCAGGCCCTCCAGGCCAATGAACCCCATCCCCAAAACCTGGACAAGAGTTTATAAAACTATTATAAGGGCTGCTTTACATATGGCCTTTAGGCCTATTCAGACTGTGAGTATATATTACCTTAATAACGTGGCGTCACATTATTAAGGTAATATATAGTTTATTAAGGTAATATATACTTACAGGGTGTAGGCATGGGAGGGTCTCCATCTGCCCCTACTCCCCTTCTCATGGGTCTATGCACACATTGAGTGAACATGTCAATATAATGGGTTGTGGTATAAATATTAATTGATAAAAAGTGATTATTGACTGATTGTTCTTCTATCTAGATTGTTTGCTGTACAAATTGTGTATCATTGGCTCCTGAGGAAATGGACTAGGTCCAGGAAACATGTTGAGCCTCTAAGATCATCATATGTGAACAAGATACATCATACTGTCAATATTGACTTTTATGGTTGTGTATAATGTTATGTAAAAGATTTTAAGTACAAACACTACATTTTTGATGAACGAATAAAATAAGATTTAAATATATAGAACAAATATAGAACAAATGTTGTGCCTCAAAAGTCCCCCTTTTTTGATACTATTATGTTTCAAGGCACTAGATTATATATAGGGATGTGGCATTCATATCTTGCAAGTTATATTTGGATTTGGCATATGTAGTGTATATGATTGGTTATGTAGGTTTAGAAATACTAAGGTGCAGAAACAACAGATAAGTTTTATCAAATGCTAGGGAATGTCATATCTGCACACACCCCTCTGCATCACATTGCCACAGTCTACCTGTAGTCTCCTGTTCTGCATAATTCATGTTTAAAGATTGTCCTCCCTTCCTGTGCTTCCCCACATGAGGGGGTCTTGTTCAGATTTTGCATCACCTCATAGCTTTTACTTGCATCTCTTTGTCTGAGCTTAGATTTTATATCAACAAACTTTTTGTGGTGCATCATAAAAATGTTTTTAATAGACATATTTGCAGATATTATTATTCCTCTTATTATAATTCTATCTCCCCATCTATGTATTCTGTACCTACTGACTAATAATATATGCCATTTTTATGATGCACAAGCTTCTTATGGTGCATCATATAAATGTTTTAAAAGACATATCAAACCATGTATTTGCAGATATTATTATCCTTTTTTTTTATAATTCTCTCTCCTTATCATTGTATTCTGTACCTACTGACCAAAAATAAATGCCATTGCAGTTATCACATACCAAAGTGTGATGTGAAAGACTTGTGGTATGAAACTAGGGAGCAAAGAAAAGGTGGATTCCGGAATGATATGGAGAAGATGGAAGTCAAGGTGCTCCAGGCCTGCAGAGCCTTACGTGTAAGGACTGATCACAAAGCCTCATATAGGAGGGTATGTCCTTATTACTCATTTGTGTGATAATTGTATTGCCCTGCTTGCAAGTTGCATGTCTCTGTGGAACACATTAACCACTTCAGTACAGGGCACTTAAACACCTTCCTGCCCAGAGCAATTTTCAGCTTTCAGCGCTGTCGCAGTTTGAATGACAATTGTGCGGTCATGCTACACTGTGCCCAAACTAAATTTTTATCATTTTGTTCCCACAAATAGACCTTTCTTTTGGTGGTATTTTATCACCTCTGCGGTTTTTATTTTTTGCTAAACAAATAAAAAAAGACAGAAAATTTTGAAAAAAATTAAAGTTTTGCTTTTGTTTCTGTTAAAAAAAATTGTAAATAAGTAAGTTTTCTCTTTCACTGATGGGCACTGATAAGGCGGCACTGACAGGCACTGATACGGCGGCACCGATGAGGTGGCACCAATGAGCGGGCACTGACAGGCACTGACGATGGGCACTGATATGCGGCACTGATGGGCACTGGTAGGCGGCACTGATGGGCACTGACGGGTGGCACTGGGTGGCACTGGTTGGCACTGATGGGCACTGATGGGCGACACTGATGGGCAATGAAAGGCGGCACTGCTGGGCACTGCTAGGCACTGATAGGGTGGCACTGATAGGCGGCACTGATAGGCGGCACTGATGGGCACTGATAGGCAGCACTGCTGGGCACTGATGGGCACTGATACATGGCACTGATGGGCACTGATACGCAGCACTAAAATGAGGCACTGATGGGCATCCCTGGTGGCACTGGCAGTGGTAGGCATTGCAGTGGGCACTGACTGGCAGCTGCCTGGGCACAGATTGGCAGCTGCCTGGGCACACAGTGGCATTTCCCTGGTGGTCTAGGGGTATACCTGGTGGTCCAGTGTGGATCGCTTCCCTGGTGGTCCTGGGCGGCTTCCCTGGTGGTCCTGGGTAGGATCCGAGGGGGGGCTGTGCTGATAAACAATCAGCACAGACCCCCCCTGTCAGGAGAGCAGCCGATCGGCTCTCCTCTACTCGCGTCTGTCAGACGCGAGTGAGGAAAAGCCGATCACCGGCTCTTCCTATTTACACCGTGATCAGCCGTGATTGGACACGGCTGATCACGTGGTAAAGAGTCTCCGTCAGACTGACACCCCGCAACAATGACCGCTGCAATGCGCGCCCCCGGGGGCGTCATATGACGTCCGATCAGGAATATCAAACCACTTTGCCGCCATCATTCTGTAATAGGGCGGGCGGCAAGTGGTTAAATATGCTAACCCTGGTGAGCTTACCTCTAAAGCAGTGGTCATCAACCCTGTCCTCAGGGCCCACTAACAGGCCAGGTTTGCAAGATAACTGAAATACATCACAGGTGATATCATTTGCTGCTCAGTGATTGCAGTATTCTAGTCTGCATCTCCCCGAGGTAATACATAAAACCTGGCCTGTTAGTGGGTACTGAGGACAGGGTTGATGACCACTGTACTAAAGAACAGTGCAGGATAAGTTTGAACAATAAGCAGCTAATATAATTAAAACCAATTTAAAAAAAGTCCTTATTTTGGAAAAGTAGCTAATATGCGAACCGACAACCCAAAAAAAAATCATGTGTCCATCTCCTTCTACTGTGTCATGCTTGAAGACTGATAGCACAGTTTTTGCATGATCACAATATAAAAAACACCCCTTGTACCATGATAACTTTTCTCTTTTTGCTTTTCTCTTGGCTTTGACCAGCTCAGGTATGATGCTGATAGCACACAGGAGATGAGGAGGGGTGCCACACAGAAGAGATAAGATTAAAATGTGTGTACCCTTCCTTGAAAGTTAGGAAGATAGATGTATGGCAAGCAGCATATTTTTTTACAGAAACAATTATCATTTTAAAAATCACCTTGGGTATGTTTTGTGGCATTTTAGATGTAAACTGGGCTAGAGGAGTTCATCCTTTGAATTTGAAATCTATCTTGCTTTACACATCAGTAAGAGTTTACTGTTTTGTGAAGGTGATTTTACTAAGCTACCCCTCATGTTGATTTAGAAGCATGTTAAAATATTTAAATGCATGGCAAATCAAAAAACGTTTTTGTCTATTGTGGTTATGGCGAGCGCAGAGAAATCGAATGTCTGACCACAACCGTGTGTTTGTTGACTATGTGCAGGCTGAAGAGAAATCCAGACAAATGAAAGAGTTCAGAGAGTTGTGTGCAAGACGAGCACCTATGTTCTGGATCCCGCTCAGGGCGCATTGTGTGTGGGAACGGATGTCTGTCACGCTAGCATGCACCGTAATGGGCACACCTAGGCCATCTGTACAGTGGTAAGAAAATTCCACGCACATTTACTAATGCATTTACACTGTGCTAACAATACACTACTAGGAATGTTTTTGTGTCTAAGCATCATTTTCAACAAGGCAAGAAGAACTAGGCTCACACTTCTCAAAGGCATAGCATGTGCACCTGTCTATGTATACAGGTACTATGGATCTGCATTGAACCCAAAATTAGATAACTTAGTAAGATATAACATTCAGTGAACACAATGAGTAATAAAAGCTTGTCTCTTTATTGAGCAGATGAAGCTAATCACAAATGCAGAACAGAACTTACTGTGTGTCTTTTATTTATTACAGGTGCTTATATAGCGCCATCAATTTACACAGTGCTTTACATACAGTATATACTGTACATTCACATCAGTTCCTGCCCTCAAGGAGCTTACAATCTAAGGTCCCGAACTCACATTCATACATATAAATACTAGAGCCAAGGTAGACAGGAGCCAATTCACCTACCAGCATGTCTTTGGAGTGTGGGAGGAACCGGAGTACCAGGAGGAAACCCACACAGGCACAGGGAGAACATGCAAACTCCAGGCAGGTAGTGTTGTGGTTGCGATTCGAACCGATGACCCTGGTGCTGCTAGGCGGAAGTGAAATAAAATGTATAAATCAATTGATATGTGCACTCACACTAAAATGATTATTTTGTTTTGTAAAAAAAAACAAAAAATTAATAAATAAATCATATCATAATTAGATTGTTTATTATATAGATTGCTACATATACTCTGCAATGGCAGATTTGACACCCAAAAACCTAATATGACATTTAGAGAAAAGTCAAGATCCGGCCTTTGAATTGGTTGTTTGAATTAATTTATTAATGAATGAAAATGAATATAATCATAATGCATAAAATAAATGGGCAAGTGAGTGAGTGTGTGAGAGAGTTAAAGGTAAGAAGGGTATTTCAACATCCCTTCCAGGGGTGTTGTTAGGATTGTGGAACACCTGGCGCACCCCTTGGCAGTCAAAGTAAAAGAATGATGTGCTGGAGGAACTTGACCTCAACCTGATAGAACATCTTTGGGATGAATTAAAGCAGAGACTGTGGACCAGGAATTCTTGTCCAACATCAGTGCCTGACCTCACAAATGCGCTCCTGGAAGAATGGTCCAACATTCCCATAGACACACTCCTAAACCTTGTGGACAGCCTTCCCAGAGGAGTTGAAGCTGTTATAGCTAGAAAGGGTGGGCCAACGCAATATTGTACCCTACAGACTAAGACTGGGATGCCATGAAAATTCATGTGTGTGTAAAGGCAAGCGTCTCAATACTTTTGGCAATATAGTGTATGTTCCCGTTGTGTGTTGGTTTCACCAATGGTTAATAGTAGGTTAATCCACTTGAAAAATACTACACACCAAACATACCTATCCCCTATTTCACTGCACAAAATGGGATTTGTGACCGCCCACAACTGTATACGATGGGCAGATTTCATACACCTCACTTGGGGTTATCTAATTATATATGACTTCTGGCAGCAAATGGTTACTTTGCTCACCATTTTACTGCAGCTCCCTCTCCCCTGTACACCCGGAGTTTCATTATTTGGTGTACTAGATGGAGACAATTGGCTACACTATACTGGAATATTCTTCCTAGAAACATTGCTTGGCTGATCAGATTATTCTTTATTAAAAAAAAGTTATATACAGGAATAGAAAAATTCCCCTAAATGTCCCCTAAAGTTGTACACAATTTGGGACCTATGGTGTAATTATACTCTCACATTAATTTCAGGGCGACTTCTCCAGCCTTACGGTTATAACTAGCTCACTCAGTATATGTGAACTTCTTAGCAATGTAGTATAGACTGTATGTATGTAACAAAAACACAAGAGAGACTGTCATTGTTTCCGTTTATTATTTTATGAAACATATTTGTACTCAGATGCTTTTTGGTACAATTACTGTTATTGTGAACATACATGTACTTTAACTTATGTACAACTGTTTGGGTTCAATAGAGTTTAAAAAAAAAAAAGAAAAGTAACTGCAATCGCCACATCTTTGAACTCATAGGGACTGCAATATACAGTAATACCTCGGATTGCGAATAACGCAGTTTACGAGCGTTTTGCAATACAAGCTATTATCTTTTGAAAATCCTGACTCGGTTGTCTCACAAAACATACAGGATTCAAGCCTCTGGGGTGTACAGTACCGCATTTGGCCAGAGGTGCGGGGGCACCGGTGACACTCGGAGCCTTTCAGAGCCGTTTGGATTCGCTCGGAAATACTCAGAGTGCATCAAAGCGGCTCTGAGTGCTCTCTGAGTGTTTACAAATGTCTCCGGCGCCCCCCACCTCTGGCCACATGTGGTACTGCATACACTAAGAGTGCCACTGGAAAGGATTATCTGAGTTTTCATTACTTCCTACGGAGAAACTCGCTTTGATATACGAGTGCTTTGGATTGCAAGCATTCTTCTGGAACGAACTATGCTCGTAATCCAAGGTACCACTGTATTATATTTTTGTTCTTGGATTTAGAATGATATATTATAAAAGAAAATGTGATGGCGGTTTTGTATCTGTGTTGGGATGGGCATTAGGGCAATGAGAGGAATGACAAGAGGAGCACCTCTCAGTTAACTGATCTAGGTAATGATGTGAGATAAACACAAAAATGGAATATATTGCAGGTTACCGGACCTTAAAGTTATTGTAAAGGCTTGTTTAAAAAAAAACAAAAAAAAAACATGTTATACTTACCTCCTCTGTGCAGTTGGTTTTGCACAAAGCAGTCTGAATCCTCCTCTTCTCGGGCCCTTCTTTGCAGCTCCTGGCCCCTCCCTCCTTTTGAGTGTCCTCTCAGCCAGCAGCTCTCTTTGGGGGCACCCGAGCAGAATCAGAGCTCTGTGTATCCTTTCAGACATGGAGCCCCAACCTGGCCCCACCCAGTCTCTCCCCTGATTGGCTGACTGACTTTGATTGACAGCCACGAGAGCCAATGGCACAGCTGCTGTGTCTCAGCCAATCAGGAGGAGTGTCGAGTTAGACACTCGTGGACATTTCTGGAGAGTGATGGGGCTCAGGTAAGTACATAGGGGGTGCTGGAGAGGCTGCTACACACAGAAGGTTTTTTGCATAGAACGCTTTAAGATAAAAAGCCTTTTGCTTCTTTATATCCTGGTGATCTGGCCAGTAACACATTTCCTGCCTTAGGGTATCTCCATCTGAATGGAGGACCAATGGGGATGCCTTTCGACAGCAGCATTGTCAATCTTGAGAGAGGGTAGTCTTAAATGTACTAGCATACTTAATCTGGTACACACAAACATTATAAGGCAAATGATCGTCCTTTTTTTGTTTTTTTTTTTGGTTGCATGCTAGTCTCCATATCAAAAATGAAGAGGTTACTAAAGTTCCGAAAATTCTTGTATTATAACAAAGAAAACCATTGTGCATACCTTCTCATTACTCTTAATTGGCCAATATGTAAGTAGCCTCCAGTGAAATAATAAACAAAAGAGAGCAATGCAGTGCTATTATAGTATAAAACAAATAGTGGTGGTTGGAAACTGCTAGAATATACTCCACTAAAGTGTAATATCCAAACTAAACAACCAAAGTAATAAAAAGTGTCAATTGTCGTAATAAACGAAACAAAGAATGGGGATATCGCCCTCTATGGGGTGTATAAAATCCATAGATTATGATAGATATAGCAGTATATGCACTAAAATGTAATGATCCCCACTACGTTGTCACCCCCTTCTGTATGCGACAACAAATAATTCTGTCAATAATGGTGAATAGAAGGCAGTGGGGGGCGGCTGATGCAAACGCGGAAATGTACCTTGCCGGGTCAACCTGGAAAACATCATAAAAGGTACAAAACAAGTAATAAAAAAACATGTCCAAAAGGGACGGGGATGGGGTGGTCTATTCTTAAAGACATAGTTGCATTTTAGCCTGGAACACCACTTTAAAGAGCATAAAACATCATCTACAATTTCCTATTCGTAGATGGCATCACTTTGAGTGACATGATGATGTAATTGGCTCCGCTCTGATGCGTTTCGTTGTGTGACTTTCTCAAGCGTGAAGAGCCAATGTAATACCATGTCTATTTATATTGAAGGGCTTGGTTGGAAAGGAAATTAATGGAGCCAGCGCCATGTTGGAGACTTACTGACATTTTATTGGTGACCTCACCTATATTAATAGGCAGCCATCTTAATGGTGGGGATAAAAACACAGCTATAGGCCTAATTAGAAAAGAAGTGAATAGAACCGACGCCATGTTGGGCACTGCCATTTTGTTGGTGACCTCTCCTATAGTAATGAGCAGCCATCTTAATGGTAGAAAAAAAATGCTGGTCATTTTTTTCCTTTTACTGTTGATCCGGCCATTGACCCACATATTATATAAAACTGGCATCATGTTGTAGACCTACCAGACCCACATTATAACATAAGTAGCCATGTAGTTGGTAAGAATAAAGGCTACAAAGTCATTTATTGAATGACCCACTGTGTATTCTCCAAAGATGAAAAAGAAAAAGGAAAAAAAAAAGGAAAACAGGGTAACCCTGAAGGCAAGAATAAAACTATTAAACTCCCTCTAATTACATATTGTATTTACAGAAGTTTTCTGTAATTAAAGGGAGATTATCGTTTATAGTATCGTACGATCACTTTGAAAGTGGTATTTTTCGTCCAATTTTCTAATCATGTGTACTAGGTCTTTAAAGGACTAAACTAAATAGTCCATCTTCAGATAATACATTTTAAGCAGTTACAACAACCATTTTTTCCCTTTTGGGATAAAGGTTTTACACAAATGAATAAGTTGATTATTGTAAGCACCCCTGTCAGTGTTAAATGGTTGGTCTTAACCCCCTGACACTTTTGCTGGACAGCTTGGTCTGTTAAGGGAATTTGAAAAATAACAGACTTATTTGCTGAATAAACAGGTTGAAATAAAGGGAAGAAGCCTAAAACAAGAAAGCTAATGCAGCCATCACATCTAACTATTGGTAAGCTGTAATATAATGCATTTATGTTTTTTTTTTAGCCTAATACAGCTTTTAAGCACCAAAAAATGTATTAAGCACCAAAACTTTAAGCCTACTGCACAAAAGCCTACCAAAATTTGCACACACCTTAATTTTTTTTATCTGAGTAGAATAAGATTCATTTAAACCTCATTTACAAAATCCAAATTTCAATATTCTTCATGTGTGGCGGACTTGAAATTTCTACTATGCAGCATCAAAGTATACAGAGTGCATGGTTTGACTCACATTTGAAAACCCATTCATATATTTTTGAATTTTTAGCAATATTTTTCACTGTAAATGAGAGCAGACCTCCTTTTATTCTCTATAACACAAACCAGCTACTTTGTAGTTAGAAAAAACTGTCATTGCTAAGCAGATAGAGATGTTTCAGGTCTATGTGCGCTAGTTTCCATTTTAGAGTGAAATAGATAGAAACTAGGGCAAGTCTGCCCCTATGTAGACAGAGGCAATGCAGCTATCACTGACACGGCATGTCACAGACACAGAGGAATGTCAGACACATAACAGAGAACTGATCACTCCGAATTAACAATGTGGCTTGTGCTCCTTTTGTTAATTAGGGGCAGAATCTGCTCCATTTTTTATATTTAGAAGAGTAGTGTCAAGCTTGTGTTTGCAAAACTCTTTGTCAATTCCCCCAATGTATTTATTAAGACTGAACAAAGATGCCCCAAGTGCATAAGACCCCTTTCACACTGAAGCACTTTTCAGGCATTCTAACACTAAAAATAGCGCCTGTAAAGCGCCTGAAAAGCACCTCTCATGCCTCCCCAGTGTGAAAGTCCGAGTGCTTTCACACAGGGGTGGTGCGCTTGCGGGACGGGAAAAAAAGTCCTGCATGAAGCATCTTTGGGGCAGTTTGGGAGCAGTGTATACACCGCTCCCAAAATGCCCTGCTCAGTGAAATGAATAGGCAGTGCTGCCGAAGCGCCTGCAAAGCAGCGGCGCAACACGAGCGCTTTTAACCCTTTCTTCGGCCGCTAGTGGGGGTTAAAAGCGCCCTGCTAGCAGCCGAAAAGCACTGCTTAAAGGAGGGTAAAGCGCCTCGCTTTACCCTCCTTTTAGCGGCAATTTTCGGCCGCTAACTGATAACAGGTAGGGTATTGATCAAGAAGCAGTAGGAGGGGTGGAGGAAGCACAGAGCTAAAGAATGAATGAAGCAGAAGCAAAGCAACCCACGCACTGCAGACCCACAGGTACAGCTTTCTCTCCAGCATGAGAACAGTGAGCAACAAGATAGTGACGTCACTAAATCTCACTCCAAATCTCATGTAACTAGCGGTCAGAGGCAGCATTTCCAATGATCTCACACTGCAGATATACAGCCATTAGGCTATGAGGTTGCTTAGGCACACTCACATTTCAGGAAGGGCACTGGCATTTTTAAGTTGGAATTCAAGAACAAAGTACATTTTGGAGTTTATTTACTAAAGGCAAGGAAATGTGCACTTTGTCTTGGAATTTCCCCTTAGCTTACTGAATGTGGTTAAAATCCATTTTGCAAAGTATACCCAATCGTGTGCAAGGGTGCAAGGAAAGTTAAAACAAAAACAAAACAGTATTTTCTTGTACACGATCGAACAATAGAAGTCAGCAAACCTCACCTCATTCATTAAGCTAAGAGTGAATTCTTTTACAAAGTGAACAGCCATTTTGTCTTTAGTAAATCACTTCTGTTGAGTTCAGGTCTCCTATAAGAATAGCAGTTGTAGCGGTACCCCCAAAAGGGCTGCTGAGTGATGTGGCCCGCTTGTCACCCTGCCCAGCCTGGCATTCACTTCCAGACACTCCGAGACAATGAACAAGTCCATCAGCTTTGGTTTTTTTTTTTATTTTATTGAGGGATTAGAACTTGGATTGGATTAAGGAATTCATGGGATGCCCAGGAAAGATTCTTGTATGGTTTGTGACAATCTAGGTACTCTCCTCCTACACAAAAGGAGGAGAGGGCAGCCCCTTGCTGCAGACTACCTCTCCTTCTCCCTCCAGCACAATTCTTCAGGCACAACTAGCACATGGTTAGGCCTGACACAGGTTTCAGCCAGGCCTTAGCAGACGTTCCTTTTTACAGCCAGGGACCACGGGCCTCTATTGTGTAGCAAATGAAAGTTCTGATGCTAGCTGCCCTTTTTGGTGGACTACTGCTCCCAGTCAGTCCTCTTCAGACCCTGACAGCCCTCCTGGCCGCAGCTGCCTGCTTCCACTGCCCATGACACCACAGTCCCTACTGGCTCCACATCCATCTCAAAATTCCATCCTCACAATCTGCCAAGGCATGCCTCACCAATGTTCCTGGCTGTGTGTCACTCACCAACACCTGGTGGATCCCTTCTGGAGACTTGCGCAGCAGTATTCCCCACTGTCCTCTCCTGCTCCTGTTCAGGACACCCCTTAGGTTGTGTGGGGTTCCTGATTAGCTCCGAGCCCCTGGACCAAGGTCACCCCCCAGGCTGGGGAGCTTCCTCAAAGGCCCCGACAGCCTAATATTCCATCTCCAGTTCATCCACCCGAACAACTCCTCCCCAGCTGGGCTGACTCTAGGTATTTTAGGAGGCCTGCCCCTGCCAATCCATGTTGGGGATTGGTCAGGGCTCCTCAGAACACCCCAGACAGCTCCACCTTTCTTCCCCCCTTCCATCTAGAAGCCTCTAGAAGCAGAAGGAAGGTAAACGAAAGATGAGGCTAGCTGTGAGTCACCAGCCTACTCTAGGCCACTGCCAGCCAACAGATCTAGGCCTGCCTAAATGTACCTGCTCTAAAAAAAAAAAACTCTATCTAAGGGGCGGGACCGGAAGTTGCCCTGCATGGACGCCTGAACCTCCAGCTCTCCACTAGCCCACAGCGTTAAGGCCTAAAAGGGGGACTTTTAGCCACATTTTATGGGAGGCAGCAGGAGAACCAGATCCTCCAAAACCAGGGGATCATCCCAACCGCTGTCCGGCTCCACAACAACCCTCCACTGGTATTTTAAACCCTCCTCTATGTCCGAGGACGAGCGGGACAAGATGGTGCCGACGGCCCCTGCCTCCTCCACGAGGCAGTCACCGCAGCGGAGCTCGGCATCCCCTCCACTACTCCAGAGCACAGCGGACCTGGATCGGGAGACAGAGGACCGGAGGAGCAGGGGATCGGCAGCGGTGAGTCCACCCCCTCCTCTCCCAGCACAAGGGAAGCATCCCGGCCCGCCTCAGGACGCCTTACTAGGCCTCACTGCCAACCCCTACACGCAGTGCTCACAGGCCTTCCCGCAGCTGCTGCGCACCATGTCTGACCCATCCCTATCCCTGGGGGGAACGGCGTCCCCCACACCTTCACTGCAACTCAGTGATTTTCCCCCGCTGCCAGGACCAGAGAACATGGGGGACATTGGACTGATATCAGGGATGAACTATGACAGAGACACCCTCCAACCAATGTTCGCCCCCCCCCTGTCTCCCCTCAGCCGCAGCGACAAATCCGCCATAATGCCTCCAGGCCCACAGAGCAAAGATCAAGCCAGACAAAATCATATGCCCAGGTGACAAGCTCGCCGACCTTGATCCCTATGGAGGTTATGGAAGGAGGCCCCCCCTCTCATTCACAGAGGCCTTTATGGGGGGACATGAAAGTTCCTCAACCACAATCTTGGGACTCTAGGAGATCAGCACCCTCCCCATTTGCAAGGGAACCATCCCCACCACACAGCCCACAACGCCACACAGAGCACGCCCAACGCTTCCAGCACCCCACCTCGTGGCAGGACTGCCTCCAGCCTATTCGCACTAAGGAGGACTTCAGGCTCCTTATTGAAGAGGTCAAGTCTGCATCCCGAGCAGAAATTCAAGTGATACATGCTAACCTTAAAAACCTATCTGAAAGGGTGGAGATGGCGGAGGAGGAAATTCAGGAGACCAAGCTGGCGGTACATCGCACCCAAGTACAGGGGGCCGACCACCATATAATGCTCCGGAACATGCAGCGTCATATTGAAGACTTGGATAACCGAGGACGTCGAAACAACATCCGTGTCAGGGGTCTGCCTGAGTCAGAGGGTCCCGAAGATCTTCACGAAATTCTGCAACTCCTGTTTAACAACCTTCTGGGGGACCCCCCAAACAAACCCATTGAAATGGACCGTGCCCACCGTGCCCTCCGCCCCAAGGGGCCCGTCTCCAGACCCCGAGATGTCATATGCAGGGTCCATTCCTTCCCTCTGAAAGAAGACATTATGCGCAAAGCCCGCACCACAAAAAAGGTACTTTTTGAAAACACGCAAGTCCAGCTATTTCCAGACCTTTCCTGGATAACTTTACAGAAACGCAGACTGCTCCAACCCCTGCTTATTCTGCTCCAAGAAAACGACATCACATACCGATGGGGATTCCCCTTCAGCCTCACTGCCCGTCGGCAGGGAAAATCAGCAGTGCTACGCTTTCCAGAAGACTTGGAAAATTTTTGTGACACCATGGAGATCTCTCTACCTCACCTGCCTGAATGGGACTTAGTGGATTTGCCCACGCCACCTCCCGTGGTGTGGCAGAAGATTCCACCAACTAAGCGCCCCAGAGACCAGGACTCCCCCATCGGATCTACCAAAGCAAAGCCTAAAAAAGGATGACTGTCTTTCTCCCCCCTCCTGCCCCTCCCAACGCAGTTATAAGTTATTCCCCCTAGGCCTCCCCCGCCTATCACTTCATTAGCAATATTGGGCACCCCCTTTTGTTGGAGACGTGTCGGTAGTGGCTCTTCTGGTCACTGATCCCCCCCTAGAGGTTAACCCTACTAGAGTTCCCTATTGTCACTCTGTTTTGAGGACTTGAACACAGTTGATTTTGTTTTGAGTTGTTCGCTATGCCCCCCCGGACTGGGCCCTTGTTGGGGGCCCGATCGGGGGGACCTACTGGAACCTATCAGAATCTGGGCGGTATATACTGTCCGGGATAACAACAAAATGTTTATTTCTAAATGATATGCTACTAACCATTTTTCTCCTTTTTTTTTCTCCTCTCTACTTATTCTACTCCTTCCCTCTCCTCCCCATCCCTCCCCTCCTCATGGCTCGCCGCAGGTCTGGGGCGCTCACCTGGCTACATCTCACGCCTGAACCTCATCGCTCCTTGGATTTCCTGGAGGGCCCACGGCTGGATAAGCTAAGTAATCTGATGCACGCACACACCGATGACCATGGCTAAGATCCTATCGTTCAATGTCCACGGCTTGAACTCAAACAAAAAAAGGCATCTCGCATTGAGGGAGCTCAGGCAGATTGGGGCAGATGTAGCTATGCTGCAGGAGACACACTTCAATAGAGGGGGCGCTTTCACCTTTGCATTCAAACAGTACCCCCAGATTTATCAGGCCTTTAGTCCTCAAAAGCGTGCGGGTGTAGCCATCCTATTTAAAAGAGGCTCTCCATTTAAATGCTCCGAATCCTTCGTCGACCCGGGAGGACATTATATAATTCTGAGAGGTCAGTGGCAAACACAGGCGGTAACTTTCTGCAATATCTACGCACCCAACACCCATCAAATAAATTTCCTGTCCAGGGTCCTTGCACGCCTGTTTAGACAGCCCAATGATTATTTGATCATTGGCGGAGATTTCAACTTAGTGCACTCGGTAGGTCTAGACCGCCATGTGATTAATCCCACAACCCATCAGACTCGGGCCGCCCGTGATTCCAAGCTGTTTCGTCAACTAACCAGGCGCCATGCTTTATTCGATACATGGAGGGCTCTACATCCAGGAGATAGGCAATACACATTTTATTCTGCCCCCCACCACATGCATTCCCGCTTAGATTATTTCTTCGTTAATAATAACACCCTACGCGCCACCAAAACCGCCCGGATCCTCCCCATTTCTTGGTCCGACCACGCTCCAGTTCTTATATCACTAGAAATAGGCATCCCTACTCGCAAACCCAGTAATTGGCAGCTAAACAACTTCCTCCTACAACACATTCTGTCCAGATCGGAATTAGAGACAACTTTGCAGAATTACTTCTTAGAAAACAACACCCCTGAAGTCTCCCTACCCACTCTATGGGAGGCTCACAAGGCAGTCCTTAGGGGACGGTGTATAGCGATCTCTTCGGCTATGAAGAAAAATGCGATGGCATCTAAAATTCAAGCCGAGAGAGACCTTAAGACTCTAGAACTCCGCCTGCAGGTATCACCATCCCTAACTCTTCTCAAAAAAGTGGTCTGTCTCAGAAACACCCTCCGAGACTTGGCGTTAGGACATGTTGAGAAGGCACTTACTCGATTAAGACAAACATATTACGATAAAGGGAATAAGGCCCATAACATCCTGGCGCGCAAACTCTCGGAACGCTCTCACATGTCCACACCCCACCAAATTAAAGATAAAAAGGGGGCTCTCCTGTCACACCCCCAAGACATAGCCCGGACCTTCGGAGAATTTTACACAACCCTATATAATAATCCTGAAATTCCCCGAGATCCGCCCCCTCCTGACATAAAAGACCGTATGAGACAATACCTGGAGGAAAGTGGACTCCCCAAAATACAGAAGACGGACCTAATGTCACTTAATGCTCCAATTACAGAGGAAGAGCTAACGGCCACTATCAAAACCCTGCCCTCTCATAAATCCCCTGGCCCAGACGGCCTTCCTTATGAGTATTATAAGGCATTCCTCCCGATTCTACTGCCCTATATGTGTAGGATGTTTAACGCCTTCTTTCAGAAAACTTCCATTCCCACTGATATGCAGAGGTCGTTCCTCACGCTGATTCCCAAACCTGACAAGGATCCTTCTGTATGTGCCAGCTACAGGCCAATCGCACTCCTAAACTCTGATTTAAAAATCTTTACTAAACTCCTCTCAATGCGACTGAACCTGATACTTCCCTCGCTAATACACAAGGATCAGGTGGGATTCGTCCCCTTACGTCAGGCGGGGGATAACACGAGACAAATTATTGACCTGATAGACGTGGCGAACAGGAATAAGCTGCAGGCGTTAGTTCTTGGTTTAGACGCAGAAAAAGCTTTCGACCGCCTTGGCTGGTCCTTCCTCTTCGCCACGTTGAACTGCATGGGATTTCAGGGCCCATTTCTCCAAGCTATCAGACATCTGTATACTAACCCTTCATCTCACGTAAAAACTCCCTTTGCCCTATCACAGGCTTTTCCAATCGCAAATGGAACCCGCCAGGGGTGCCCACTCTCACCGTTACTTTTTGCGCTGTGTGTCGAGCCTCTGGCGGCGTCCATTCGAAAAAATCCGAATATTCACGGCATCCCGTTGAAAGATAGGGAATTTAAATTAGCCTTGTTTGCTGATGATATTATTCTCACCCTAACCCAGCCCAGAATATCACTCCCTAACTTGCACGCCGAACTTGACTTATATAGATCCCTCTCGGGGTACAAGATAAATGCAGCTAAATCAGAAGCCCTACCCATCAATATTCCAACACAGGAGACCCAACATTTACAACACTGTTTCCCCTACCATTGGAAGACATCATCACTGAAATATCTGAGAGTACAGATAACTCCCTCTTATTCCACCCTATACGAGCCAATTATCCTCCTCTCTTTAAAACCATTAGGGACCTTCTACTAAAATGGAAGGCTCATCATATCTCCCTGCTAGGGAGGATAGCGTCTGTTAAGATGGTTATCTTGCCGAAGCTGCTGTATTTATTCCAAACTCTCCCCATCCCAATACCACTAGCGGAGCTGAAAAAACTCCAAGCGGATTTAACACGATTTGTTTGGAATTACAAAAGACACAGAATCTCACAATCAGTCATGACAGCGGCGCGATCAGACGGCGGATTATCATTCCCTGACCTAACTAAATACTACCAAGCCACCCAATTGCGAACCCTGGCCTCTTGGTTCACCCAATGCTCATATAATAAGTGGACAGAAATAGAAAAACTATGGATGGCCCCAGTCCATCCAAACAGCGTGCTGTGGAATGCGGAGGTGAAGGTGGGGTCCACTCAACTTTTGGGCCCCATGCTCCACATTAGTACACTTTGGCGTAAATTATCACGGCTTTATAAGCTACACTCAGAAAGCTCACTCCTCACATCGTTCCTCTACAACCCCAAGCTGCCTGCAGGTCTTACTCACCAGATGTCTTATCCATGGGCGATGAGGAATCTGTTCCACTTTGGTCATTTGGTGCACCCATGCACGCGCAGATTGCTGTCCTTCACGGAACTCCAGAAAAAATTTGATTTACCGAGGCAAGTGTTCTATGGATACTTGCAGATTAGGCACTACGCTCAATCAATCGCCCCGAATCTACAGTTCTCGACCCCATCGCCCTTTGAGGGACTGATGTTGGAAGGCTCGACCAGACGCGGGCTAATATCCGATATTTATCGGATACTGAACTCTTATAACTTTACAGACCATGGCAAACATCCGTACATGACCCGCTGGGAGAGATTCTTGGGGGGGGAGATCCCGGAATCTACCTGGAAGACGATTTGGACCCAGGCGGCTAAAAGCTCATTATGCACACTGTACAAAGAGAATGCCTACAAAGTTCTTTTCTTCTGGTATATGACGCCTGATGTTCTCCACACCATTTTCCCATCTAGTTCGGATAGATGTTGGTGGTGCATGAAGGACAGGGGGACCTTATATCACATCTACTGGTCATGTCCCAAAATAGCTCCTTTCTGGACGGAAACGCAATTATTGTTGAATCGCCTACTGGGCGTCCAGGTCCCCAAAGTCCCGAAATTGTTTCTTCTTGGTGTGTCTGGGTTACGTATATCCCGACACTCCAGGAAACTGCTAGGTCATGTTCTCACAGCAGCGAGATGCCTGGTAGCCCTCTATTGGAAGAAACAGATTCCACCCTCCCAAACAGACCTCTAAACCAGAATAAAGGACATAGAGCTAATGGAGAAAATGACAGCCAGGATACAAAACAGATTGGAGGCTCATGACATGGTCTGGGAGGAATGGCACAGGCGGGAGGACCCGCCCTAGGCCTGCGGCCAGACCCCCCCCCCCATCTCCCCTTCCCCCTCTCATCGCTCTTTCCTTCTTTCCTCCTTTATCTTCTTTCTTTCTGTAAAATGCTAAAACATATTCAGTCCAATGATGTTCCTTGCTGGTTGACAGTCTTAGATGATATGGAATGTATTATACCACTACTGTGTCTGGATGACTATCATCAGAAGCTCAATGTTTATTGGATGGACTGTCTACCAATTGCACTTAATTATAAACGACACTACTGTTCTAGGCATATATATGTCTTTATGCTTAATAAAAATTGTTATTTGAAAAAAAAAAAAAAAAAAACTCTAGCGCTTACCCTAGGTAGAGGGTGCTACACAATTAATGAGAATTTTTTATTTAAAGTAATTGTAAACAATCACCTTGTAAGACAACCCAATCTGTTTAAAATAGAAATAAAAGGAAAAACATTTGTGTATAGATATAAAAATACATTATAAATATTTTTTTTCCCTTTTTTATATGTGATCACATTCCCTCTGTTCTCAGCTGCATAAGAGCTGGTGGGAGAGGAGCGCACTGAGCTTCCCAGTGAATGGCTGTGCGGGGGAGGCGTGTCAGGACAAGTCTGATCATTAGAGGTGAGCAGGCTGAGTTCCCAGCATTGCTAGAGAACTGACCACGATGTGTTCTCCTGCTTGGTGTGGTCAGTTTTAATAGGAAAGCAGAGGGAGTGGAAGAAACACCAGGGATTATACATAAAGGAAGCAATATAAAAAAGAACAGGAGACTTTTCATACAAGTAAATGGTACAGACACATATCAGGAATATGAAGTGTTGGGGTAACAAATGCTTTAATGGTCTTGCTGCAGTAAACCAATCCCTGATTAGTTGTTATGGTTATATTTACACATACTTATTGCTTTACCAAGTAAAATTGATGCAAATAATGCCATCTAATGTATACAATCCATATGTGCATTTTATTGCATTAGGCATATCACAACAGCTTGTCCCTACCATTCTCTTCAGATACAGCTTACCTGTCAGACTGTGAGATGATCTGGTTTTGATGGAATTAATCACAAATGTAATTAGCCCACTTTGCTTTAGGGCTGGGAGTAAAGCAAACCATGTCTGCTATTTCATAGACGTCATCAAAGGAAACATTTTTAGAATTTAGGTTTTTGTGACGCCAATGTGAACATTAGAGATGCATACCTTATTTGTTGATCCTCTACCATTCCAGTACTAAAGGTATACATTACCTGGTATACATTACCTAAAATGTATATTTTAGATTTGGCATGGCTGCTATTTAAGTAATATTAAAACCTCGCATTTTATTATTTTTTTTAAAATAACAAACATGTTATACTTACCTGTTCTGTGCAATGATTTTGACCAGAGCAGCTCGAATTCTCCTTTTCTCAGTTTGGCCCACCGGCACTGTCCGCTCCTCCCCTATGCTGAGTGCCGCCCCATAGCAAACCGATTACTATGGAAGAACTCATGCGTGCTTTCTCCTGAGCCGGCTCTGTGCGTCCATTGACACACAGAGCGTGGCTCAGTCCCAACCCCCCACTCCCTCTTTGCTGGTTGTGGTTGACAACAGCAGGACCCAATGGCTCCAACTGCTGCCTCTCTGTCATAGGGGAAAGAGAGAGAACCAACAGAGCCACTTCTCTCATGTACATCGCTGCATTGTGATCAGGCTCAGGTAAGTACAAATGAGGGCTGGGTGGGGGGAGCAGCACACTGAAGGTTTTTTACCTTAATGAATGGAATGCCATGAAGTAAACAAAACCTTCAGACTTTAGAACCACTTTAAAAGAGAAGTATGGGAATGTTTTTTTCTTTTTAAATGATACTTACCTAGGTGGATGCAGCATCGGTCCGATTCCTGCATCTGTCGACCGCTGGCTCTAACACTGGGAACCAAGCTATAAAACACCACCAATTGCTTGATTTGTCAGACCTCCATGAGCAGAGAGCTGGTAACTGTCAGTCACCGGCTCTCTGCTCTGCCCCCCCCCACGCTCACTGGAGTGCTGGGATGTTGAGGGGGCGGGAGCAGACAGCTCAGGCTTTCAGCGACTCGCTGAGAGGGTGAGCTGGGTGCCGGTCCAGGCATGTGGGCGGATCCTGATCATATGGTTGCGATCTTTCCGGTGATGTCAGCTGACAGCGCGCTTTAAACGGGTTACAGGAGTGCAGAACGAACTGCACTGCTGTGATCCACAGGAGAAGTACAGCCAAACAAGCTTAAGTTGAATCACACGGTCACATTATAACTTTTGGTGTCCCACTCCCAAGTGGTAACATGTCCCTTCCAGTATTCCTTTTTTAGCTGAGCTGCTCTAGCTATTACAAAGCCAAATTATACATTTTTTTTTCCCATGTTTTATTATTTTTTTTTTGTTAAACATTAACAAAGTGAAAAAGGGTTACTGACAACATATAATATGCAATATAGTATTACAACGCGGAGCTGTTACCACATACCATCAAAGGATAGGCAGTGAATAACAATGCTGCTCGTTCAAACTGTCGACATAAGTACAAACATATTTGGGTAATTACGTTATCTACCTGGAGAGGAAATTCTTCTCTTTTTTAAATGGTAGAGTATCTCATATATCCTAAGCCATTAAAGCATTAGATACAATAGGTAGTGTGTGGAGTGATGGGGTGTCAAAAGATAAGTGAGGTTAAACCAGTACAGGTCAACCCAATACCCATTCACCCCGAAAGGGATCACACTGTGAGCGGGAGGGGACCCTTAGTAATCAAGTTAAATTATATTATTTTCCTCTCTGTGCAATATACTGTATGCATCTATAAATAAAAAGATCCAATTGTAAAAGAAAGACATCTTTGTGGTGTCCATGTGGGCTGTTTTGGAACCACAAGCCTCTGTGGGGAAGTGGCATCAACTGAGTCTCTGAAAGATAAAATAACTCTGTAAGATGTATCAACCCAACATCCTTCCAAAATATATTTTGCATTATACAGTATACTTATATAAAGTGTGCTTTTACATGAAACTACCATAAGTCTGTCTTGATATCCATTTAATGTAATCCAATGCAGAACAGCACTAAGACTGGGAGAGGAAGAGACAGTGGTGTGAGCCAAATTAAGGGCAACTGAGCACAGCCCAACAATGTTGCCCCCTCGGTCTATGGGACTGTTGGAGTCTATGGGTCTCATCTACTTTTGTCTCCCAAAAGAGAGACTAGGGCAGATGAGACACATAAAAGTCTATGGGGCTGTAATACAACTGTGTGGCCAGGAGAAAGGGCACTTGTGGCACTGGATGTAAATAAACAATAGCGGCTGAAGCAGTTGGATCTTGGTAAGTATACATTTGTGGAGGAGGAAATGAGATTGGTTAGCTCAGTGCAAAGGAATGAAAAATGTTAGGTGCACTTTTTTTAATGTGCACTCATGCTTTAAGTGCATAATAGCTAGGGGAAGCATTTGTTGGGCCCCCCTCCCTTGGTACCTTAAACACGTGCTTATTTTGTCCCATGGTTATTCCAGTCCTGGTTCTGTTGCTTGACCGGTAAGGGCTGGGAGGGAGAGCAGATGGATGAGGAATGTGCTGCAGCTCAATCACTATCCAGTTATAAGTCATGGTCGGCCCTCACCCAGATCACATTTTTCAACAATAGGGTAGTCTACAGAGAGGGGTAGTATCAGCATATGTTGTCTGGCAGGGTTGCTTGAATCACAGGACTGACTGAGAAGGATCAGAAGTCTTTTGGCGGGTAAGACAGTTCACATACAGTATACTCTATGTATTTTAACATTGCAACTTGTAAAGTGCATATGCAGAGTTATAGACATAAAAAAATAAAAAATTATAATAAAACTAAATACAGTGCAACAGTTTGCATTAAATGCAAATTATTACATTTTCCTTATATTCAATATGCATCAACAAGCAATCAATTATAACTGTCAACATTTCTAAAGTCATCTAAAATGCATATTTTGCTGCTGTATCTACCTACTGTATATATACTGTTTACTCTCAATACTAGCTCACTACTCTTATACTGGCAGCCTACAGTTCTCTCAGATTTATTGCCTCAAAACATAAAATATTTATTTGCAAATTAATCACTCCAGTTTAAATAACTTATTTTAATAGTTGTTTTAATAATTACGTAAACAATACAAGAAAATGAAATATTTTCTTGTAAAGGCCAAAAATGTAATGGAAAAAATATCAATCATGGAACTGTATAACCTGTATTATAAGAAAGCTAGAAAATAAAATAAATGGTAGTGTGCAATCCCATATATTGTATATGAACACCATCTTAGTAGAAAAATTACAAAGGATGTTGGACATTGGACGTCCTCAGTCTCAGTCCTCAGTCTGTTTCTGTGGTCATCATAGGCATTTCCTCCCTGCCAACCATCAATCCACCCCTCCCCATCATCCTGACCTCCCACTCCAATATTATGGCTAACACTGGATGCTCCCTTAAAAAGACATTTTGGCAATCCACCAATGCTTCACGTTTTTAAAGAAAACATGGTAGATTTGTGGGTAGGTGCAGGTTTCCCCTCCGTCCTGTAGGTTGCACTATGCCAATATTACAAATGGAGTAGTCTGTTAGGGGAATTGTCCCCTTGAAAACTCCGTCAGGGCCTCAGAGAAGCCACCTGTCCGACTGAACGCTGCAACCTCTGGGGACCTCAGGCAGCCATCTTATTTAATATATTTATTCATTACAGGTACTTATATAGAGCTCTCTACATATATATATATATATATATATTGTACATTCACATCAGTCCCTGCCCTCAAGGAGCCAATAATCTAAGGTCCCTAACTCACATTAATACATACACATACTGGGGCCAATTTAGACAGGATCCAATTAACCTACCAGCATGTATTTGGAGTGTGGAAGGAAACCACGGTACCTGGAGGAAACCCACGCAGACACAGGGAGAACCTGCAAACTCAATGTAGGTTGTGCTCTGGTTGGGTCTGAGTGGGAGCCTTATATATTGGGTCTCCAGCGTTGCTCTAGAACATCCACAGGGAGTGGCGCCAAATATATAATGCATATGTGCAGCGGCAAAGAGGATGGACTGTAATGCTCACACACCACACACACTGTATGTGTTCACGGTGACTACGTTTTCTGGCGCACTCGCAACGTCCACCCAGCACAATAACCTAGCTGTCACCAACAGTTCCTGGTCTCGAGTTATGATTGGGAACTGGTGGGACAGCCAATCACAGTGGTCATGTGATCGGGAAGCCTGTCCTGCCCCCCCCAACCTTAAAGTGGAAGTTCAGTCAAAATATAACTAAGACTAAACCTGCTCCCACCCTCATTCTAAGACTATTCTATCTACCCTATGAGAGAAAAGAAGTCTAAAACTAGATACTCTGAAGCCGCTTTAGTCCGGTCACATGATTGGGTCCCAACCCTGGCTTCAGGGTAGAAGAGGGGCAGCCGACAAAATAAGCCCAATAGTAAACCTGTGGATGATGTCACCATTGCCAGCGCTCTCTCCTCTTTATTGAAGCCACCACTGGAGAGATCGTGTGACCGGACTGGAGTGGCTTCAGAATAGGTAAATATAAGCATCTTTTATTTCACAGGATAGATGGAAAAGGCTTAGAATGGGGGTGGGAGCAGGGACAGACTGACCATTCGGGCCCCACCCACTAACCGAGGGCCCAGGGTCAGGGGGGCCCCATGAGCGGCTCAGTCTGCCCCTGGATGTGCCCACAGCTTATCATGCAGGATAGGGGAAGTTTATGCACCGCCGAGGCAGTGAGCTATGTCATCCCTGCCTGCAAATGATGAGGCTATATGAGAGGACTTGGGTGCTGGCCGGAATTACAGAGTGATCATGGAGCAATGAGGATGATAGCAGGGCGCTCCGGCCACCTCTCCTCCTGGGGAATTCAGCAGAGGGACGGGGCCACAGTATACATCCATGCCGCGGGGAAAAGCCAGTGAGAGAGCTGGAGGCTGCAGAGTGAAGACGAAGTGGAGTCATGTTGGAGATGACAGCCACCTGACCTGCCTTGTGTGCAGCAGCAGGTCAGTGTTTAATCACTGCAGTTTAGTGTGTCTGTGGTCTCCAGCCAGGCTGACTGAGAGTTCCTTCTTGTCCAGTGCCCATCTACCAGGTGATATTCCCTAGTACACTAAGTGCCACTCAGTGTACAGATATCAGTGTTGTATATAAGGAATAGCTCTCAGTATACAGATATCAGTGTTAGGGAAAAGCACTCAGTGTATAGATGTTAGTTATATATAGGGAAAAGCACCTGGTGATAGTCCCTATGTGTTACACTGACATCTATACACTGAATACTTTTCCCTAACATTGATATCTGTATATTGAGTGCTATTCCTTATATACAACACTGATATCTGTACACTTCGGTGGAAAGAACGATCAGTGGGAAGAATGTTCCTTACATTGGTGATCAGCAGAAAGAATGTTCCTTGCATTGGTGGTCAGCAGAAAGAATGTTCCTTACATTGGTGGTCAGTGAGAAGAATGTTCTTCACATTGGTGGTCAGAGAGAATAATGTTTCTTACATTGGTGGTCAGAGAGAATAATGTTTCTTACATTGGTGGTCAGAGAGAATAATGTTCCTTACATTGGTGGTCAGCAGAAAGAATGTTCCTTACATTGGTGGTCAGCAGAAAGAATGTTCCTTACATTGGTGGTCAGCAGAAAGAATGTTCCTTACATTGGTGGTCAGCAGAAAGAATGTTCCTTACATTGGTGGTCAGCAGAAAGAATGTTCCTTACATTGGTGGTCAGCAGAAAGAATGTTCCTTACATTGGTGGTCTGTGAGAAAAATATTCCTCACATTGGTGGTCAGAGAGAATAATGTTTCTTACATTGGTGGTCAGAGAGAATAATGTTTCTTACATCGGTGGTCAACGGGAAGAATGCTCCTTACATTGGTGGCCTGTAGAAAGAATGTCCCTTACAATGGTGATCAGTGGGAAGAATGCTCCTTACATTGGTGGTCAGTGGGAAGAATGCTCCTTACATTGGTGATCAGTGGGAAGAATGCTCCTTACATTGGTGGCCTGTAGAAAGAATGTCCCTTACAATGGTGATCAGTGGGAAAAATGCTTCTTACATTGGTGGTCAGTGGGAAGAATGCTCCTTACATTGGGGGTCAGTGGGAAGAATGCTCCTTACATTGGTGGTCAGTGGGAAGAATGCTCCTTACATTGGTGGCCTGTAGAAAGAATGTCTCTTACAATGGTGATCAGTGGGAAGAATGCTCCTTACATTGGTGGTCAGTGGGAAGAATGTTCCTTACATTGGTGGTCAGCAGAAAGAATGTTCCTTACATTGGTGGTCAGCAGAAAGAATGTTCCTTACATTGGTGGTCAGTGAGAAAAATATTCCTCACATTGGTGGTCAGAGAGAATAATGTTTCTTACATTGGTGGTCAGAGAGAATAATGTTTCTTACATTGGTGGTCAACGGGAAGAATGCTCCTTACATTGGTGGCCTGTAGAAAGAATGTCCCTTACATTGGTGATCAGTGGGAAGAATGCTCCTTACATTGGTGGTCAGTGGGAAGAATGCTCCTTACATTGGTGGTCAGTGGGAAGAATGCTTCTTACATTGGTGGCCTGTAGAAAGAATGTCCCTTACAATAGTGATCAGTGGGAAGAATGCTCCTTACATTGGTGGTCAGTGAAAATGATATAAAGTAAATAAAAATTATTTAAAGCACACCCATGACCCCCACTCTATACTCTATACATGCTCTATATGAAAAGCTTTATGTGGGACAAGCACATGTATGTAAACAATAATAGCACCACACATGTTTGGTATCGTCGGGAACGTTGGAGTAAGAGCAATTCTAGGGCCATAATTTTGTAACATTCTGGACAGAGCTTTTTATTTTTTGTATATTTTTTATCAAACTGTTCAGCTAAGAAGACATTTGTTGCACCTGTTATATTGTGTTCATTTATTAAATCCTTAATTTTGGAAATGTACCATTGTTGCACTTTCTTTAATGTAAGTTTATTTTACCTTATATTCTATAATAAACATTTATTTTGAACATGCAAAGAAATTCTGTGACGAACACATGTAGTGTGGGCAGTGCAATATGTAGGTGGGGATTTTGTGAGTGTGGCTTGAGTGTGGGCAGGGACAGGGGGCCCCAGGATCTCCTATTGCCCGGGGTTGTCAGTCCGCCCCTGGGTGAGAGTAGGTTTAGTCTTTGTCAGATTTTGCCTGAACTTGCACTATAAGACCCAGTTAATGAGCTGTGTTGGGTGTTCGCCACTTTGTGTTCATTACAAAAATTTTGACTCTTTTTCTGGTACATAACATAATAAAATAGGATTGAATGAACAATGTCTCAATTAAAATGCATTTTAAAATTAATCTGATTGCAGGGGCTAACAATACTAAGGGATTTATATCTCAATGTTACAGTATGTTACTACAAAACTTTTTAAGTAAACACCCTTTAGGAATGCTGGCCAAGAGGGAGAGGGATGTTGGCCCGCTTGATGGAGATCAATGGGAAGAGGAGGTGTTGCAGGCGGTACCTACCTGCTCTTTAAACGTTACGCAGAGATTGACACAACTATATATTGTCTTAAGTGTATACTATACCCCTCATAGACTATATGCTATGGGTCTTCGACCCACCCCACTCTGTACCAGATGCAAAAGAGAACACGGGGACCTGATTCACCTACTGTGGAGGTGCCCAAAGCTCCACCCCTATTGGAAGGGGGTGGTGGGTATTTTAGGTTACGATGCCCACAGATCCAAAACACTGTCTGCTTAATGTAATAGATGAGCTGGGATGGGAGGTAAGTACTAAAGTGGCAATTACTAGAGCTATGTTTGTGGCACGGAAACTAATAATGACACATTGGATTTCAGAAGAGCCTCCTGCTCTTAAAGAATGGATTAATGCTGTAGGGGAACTGTTGCGGAAGGAAAAAATAATCTACCAACACAGAGGTTGCCCACAGAAGTTCGAGGAACTATGGGGGCTATGGCTGAATGTTCCTGGGCTTGCCCCGGTGGATTTGGTCGTGGGCAGATTGTTGGGTATGGGGATGTGAGGTACTAAATGTCATACAGATAGAACCTCTCCTTTCTGTTATATATACCCTTATTTAACTTGCTCTTTTCCTCTATTTACTGGGGGACGCTAGGGTTTAAAAAGGGATTATAATGTGTCCCCAAGCTAAGTAAATAAGCAAATCAATGACTCAAGAAATGCTAGATCAATAGTGCAGTCTGCAGTGCATGCAATTGAGATATCACCTATGGTAAAATGTATCATTGAATATACTTGTAATGTCGGTATGTTTTTCTCAATAAAAACTTGTTTTTGGATAAAAAAAAAAAATGCATTTTAAAAAGCTTTGTTTTTATTAATAGTAACAATAATAATAAAAATAACACATTAATGAACATATTTATTTATATACCTTATAGTTTACTACAGCAGCTGTTAAGCAAACATATACTAAACACCTGCTGAAAGGATGGTAAAAGCAGCATTAAAGGGAGTTGAAGCCACAGATTCCTTTGAACAACAAAGTTACACAATAATAAAAACCACTGCCGTTACAGAGTAGTGAAACTAGGGGAAACAAATATATACTTGTTTCCCAACTGTAGCTGGAAACTTCCTCTCAGTACAGCGCAAAATTTTCAGTCACACCATCTCAGCTTGAATTGGATCAGGGACCTCTCATGGCTTTTCTTACTGACAAAATCTGAATATTTACAGAGCGCATTGTTTTACTGACAACCTGAAATAAGAAGGAAACTCCCATTTAGAAATTAGAAAAGAGAATTGATATTTAAAGAATATAAACAATATGTAAACATTAACAATACCCATGCCTGGGGTATTGCCCAAGTACCGGCTGTTATGCCACTTACCCAAATACTACCTTACCTTATTTAAATAATTCAAACCAGACATACTTCTTTGGGTTTAAATGGCCATAGCAGCTCTTTATTAAAATAACCAACCATAAAACTACTTTATTACATAATTTAAAAAACGGTAATAACAGAAAAAACATACCATAACCTCTCTGACTGAATGTAACTGCCTAGGATTTGTGAAGGCACCCTTTACTGACCAACTAACTGTATCTGGCACCACCTTGCCTCCACAGCCCCCAGCCACAACTTACGCCTGCTTAGGGACAATTGTTTGGCAAATTCACCAGCCGATACAGCCAACTGCCCCACCACCTATTAATTCCGCCTTATTAGGGCAGGTACACCCATACCAGAGATGGGCCCAACCTATCGTTCTCCAAAGAACATAACCATCCCTACCTTCAAAAACCCTATGACCTCTGCCTGCTGCCACAACACCGTGCAATCCCTGTCTATATGATAACATTAATAGAACAGAACTAAATAAACACCCCGCTGCCTGCCACAGCAAAATGGGGTGGGAGAGCGGGAGAATCTTGTCTGTTGCTGCCCTCTGGTCCAAGTGATACTAGAGGGTCGTCTCCCACCTAGGAACCCCTTAGGACCACCTTGTCCACACCCTGCCTCACCCTAATATCCTCCAATGAGGTAATACTTAATAATGATCCCTCCTATTAACTGAACTTATTTTTTAACCCCTACCTTACTATAGCCTTTCTGGTGAAACCCCATCATGTAGGCCCTACACTTAAGCTTCGCCTGAGCTCCTGGCCTATACTTAACATGTAATTTGCCAGGCTTTACAATGAAAAATTCAAAAACAGCATGACAAATGTGAGCATGACTAGGATAATGAAAGACCTGGGGAGTCCAGGGATGGAGCACAAAAAGAAGTCCTGTGGCAAGCAGTGGTCATGCTCAGGTTTGGCAGATCCGGCCTCCATCCTCTTCATACAGGGGCAAATGGTGCTGGGCAGAGAAGGTCACAGACATCCTGAACTGACAGTCACTATATTTTCTCCCGTCCATGGACTTTAATGAATGGGAGAAATGAGACTGTTTTTTACAAACTGTCTGTGAAAATACAGATGGTTGGCAACTCTGGATTGGATGCAACTCTGGATAATTATCGAGCTCATATATTATTCTTATACCTAAGTCACAGGCACAGTACATCCCAACTTTGCAGTGCTTTCTACAGTCTGATGACTTGCAGTGTTTACCACAGGATGACATAAATTAGGCTTTCTCAGTATCTTAACCACTTCAGCCCAGAAGGATTTACCCACTTCCTGACCAGGCTATTTTTGCAATACGGCACTGCGTCGCTTTAACTGACAATTGCACGGTTGTGCGATGTTGTGCCCAAACTAAATTGATATCCTTTTTTCTCACAAATAGAGCTTTCTTTTGATGGTATTTGATCCCCTCTGTGATTTCTTTTTTTTGCACTATAAACAAAAAAGGGACAATTTTGAAAAAAAACCAATATTTTTTGCTATAATAAATATAAAAAAAAAATGACAAAAAAACAAAATTTCTTCCTTAGTTTAGGCCAATATGTATTCTGCTACATATTTTTGGTAAAAAAAATCCCAATTAGCTTATATTGATTGGTTTGCGCAAAAGTTATCACGTCTACAAAATAGGGGATAGATTTATGGAATTTTTATTATTATAATTTTTTTTACTAGTAATGGCAGTGATCAGCAATTTTTAGCGGGACTGCGACATTGCGGTGGACAGATAGGACACGTTTGACATTTTATTGGGACCAGTGACATTTATAGAGGGATCAGTGCTATAAAAATGCACTGATTACTGTATAAATGACACTGGCAGGGAAGGGTTAACACTAGTCATGATCAAGGGGTTAAATTTGTTCCCTGGGAGGTGTTTCTAACTGTATGGGGGCTGGGTTGAATGGAGGGGAAGAGAGAGATTGCTGTTCCTAATCACTAGGAACAGACGATCTCACGCTACTCCCCTGACAGAACTGGGATCTGTTTGTTTACACTGGCAGATCCCCATTCTGCCTCTCTATGGAGCGATTGCGGGTGGCCGGTGGGCATCGAGTCCGCCGGACCCACTGGTTGGCTCCCCCACTAGCGAATGGGACAGACCGCCGTGTATGCGCCCGATGTACGATGACGGTGATTCGCGCAGCCGAGCCAACCTGCCGCAGAACAACTGCAGCAGCTGTTCGGCAAGTGGTTAAACAATAGGCACAGTGTATTTACTAATTAACAATGTATACTACAGTGCCATAATAATTCTTTTTGCTTGTCCTTTTTAACCCCTAGGTGCCAAGCGCACACAAATATGTGGCCTCCCGACAGCCGGGCCTTGGTGCTGAGTGGCCTCATATTTACGTGCAATAATGGCAATAGCACTGTGCCAAGAGCGCACACCCTGTGGGCTTCTGGCACAGTTATTGGCGGCTAACTGAAAGCTCCCATTCGCTGTTTGCGATAGAGAGCTTTATAATCATGTGACCACTATAAGCCCCGCCCGCCTCTGGGCTTTCCTAACCCCTAAAGGGTCGGCAGGTGCCGGATCTAAAAGGTTAAAGTGGTTGTAAAGCCACTTTGTTTTCTTACTAGAATCCCCTGTGTTAGATTAAGTTATGTGCCCCAGTATATGTTCTTTATAAAAAATATGCCGCTTTATACCCTATTTCAGAGTGCAGCTCAGCGCTCACATGACCGCACACCTCTCTCCTCCCCCCGATCTGAGAACTACAGCGGGAGGGGCTGAGAATTCCCTGCTGATGTCAGCCAGGAGGAGAGGAGGAGAGGAGGAAAGCGGCGGTTGAAAACGTGACCACTGATCGGTGCTCTGAAATAAGGTACAAAGCTACATATTTTTTTATAAAGAACATACACTGGGCCACATAACATAATCTAACACTGGGGATTCTAGTAAGAAAACACAGTTATTTTAGCAGAAGGGGAGGGGCAGGGAGCAGATCATCAGAGACTAGCTGACAGGCAGGGAGGGAGCAGGAGAAGGGGAGAGAGGAGAGACAGCGGGGTGACGGAGGTGCGTAAACTGACCACGGTATTATGGATCAGCAGCCAAATTATAAACACTGTGCTGTTATTCATGCTATAAAGTAACAAGATCATTTTTTTTTTTTTTTAGGGTTACAATCGCTTTAACTAAGGTTTAGTGACATCACCACTGATATTCATAAAAGCTATTAGCCATAAGGCAGGGTTGCACTGTTATATGTGTGTGTGTGTGTGTGTGTTTGTGTGATTCTAACACAAAAGTAAAGTTCTCCAATGCACATATACAGCATTCACTGAGATTTTTAGTATGCAGTAACAAGAATTATTTATTGTTAGATTAGTAATCTGTTATTTTTTTATCTGAGGGTTGTTACAAGAAGGTAAAGCTCACGATACCCCAAGCTTCTGCACTAACCTGGAGCGTCCCTAGTAAAGCTGAAAGCATATTCCAGCTAGGCTGCAACCAACCTGAGCTCTGTTTATATTTTTATGGGTTACATAGTTACATAGTTACATAGTAGGTGAGGTTGAAAAAAGACACACGTCCATCAAGTCCAACCTATGTGTGTGATTATGTGTCAGTATTACCTTACATATCCCTGTATGTTGCGGTCATTCAGGTGATTATCTAATAGTTTCTTGAAGCTATCAATGCTCCCCGCTGAGACCACCGCCTGTGGAAGGGAATTCCACATCCTTACCGCTCTTACAGTAAAGAACCCTCTACGTAGTTTAAGGTTAAACCTCTTTTCTTCTAATTTTAATGAGTGGCCCCGAGTCTTATTAAACTCTCTTCTGCGAAAAAGTTTTATCCCTATTGTGGGGTCACCAGTACAGTATTTGTAAATTGAAATCATATCCCCTCTCAAGCGTCTCTTCTCCAGAGAGAATAAGTTCAACGCTCGCAACCTTTCCTCATAACTAAGATCCTCCAGACCCTTTATTAGCTTTGTTGCCCTTCTTTGTACTCGCTCCATTTCCAGTACATCCTTCCTGAGGACTGGTGCCCAGAACTGGACAGCATACTCCAGGTGCGGCCGGACCAGAGTCTTGTAGAGCGGGAGAATTATCGTTTTATCTCTGGAGTTGATCCCCCTTTTAATACATGCCAATATTCTGTTTGCCTTATTAGCAGCAGCTTGGCATTGCATGCCATTGCTGAGCCTATCATCTACTAGGACCCCCAGGTCCTTTTCCATCCTAGATTCCCCCAGAGGTTCTCCCCCCAGTGTATAGATTGCATTCATATTTTTGCCACCCAAATGCATTATTTTACATTTTTCTACATTGAACCTCATTTGCCATGTAGTCGCCCACCCCATTAATTTGTTCAGGTCTTTTTGCAAGGTTTCCACATCCTGCGGAGAAGTTATTGCCCTGCTTAGCTTAGTATCGTCTGCAAATACAGAGATTGAACTGTTTATCCCATCCTCCAGATCGTTTATAAACAAATTAAATAGGATTGGTCCCAGCACAGAACCCTGGGGAACCCCACTACCCACCCCTGACCATTCTGAGTACTCCCCATTTATCACCACCCTCTGAACACGCCCTTGTAGCCAGTTTTCAATCCAGGTACTCACCCTATGGTCCATGCCAACGGACCCTATTTTGTACAGTAAACGTTTATGGGGAAATGTGTCAAATGCTTTTGCAAAATCCAGATACACCACATCTACGGGCCTTCCTTTATCTAGATGGCAACTCACCTCCTCATAGAAGGTTAATAGATTGGTTTGGCAAGAACGATTCTTCATGAATCCATGCTGATTACTGCTAATGATATCGTTCTTATTACTAAAATCTTGTATATAGTCCCTTATCATCCCCTCCAAGATTTTACATACTATTGATGTTAGGCTAACTGGTCTGTAATTCCCAGGGATGTTTTTTGGGCCCTTTTTAAATATTGGTGCTACATTGGCTTTTCTCCAATCAGCTGGTACCATTCCAGTCAATAGACTGTCTGTAAAAATTAGGAACAACGGTCTGGCAATCACCTGACTGAGTTCCCTAAGTACCCTCGGATGCAAGCCATCTGGTCCCGGTGATTTATTAATGTTAAGTTTCTCAAGTCTAATTTTAATTCCGTCCTCTGTTAACCATGGAGGTGCTTCCTGTGTTGTGTCATGAGGATAAACACTGCAGTTTTGGTTACTGAAGCCCCCCGATTCACTCATGAAGACTGAGGAGAAGAATAAATTCAATACCTTTGCCATCTCCCCATCCTTTGTAACCAGATGTCCTTCCTCGTTCTTTATGGGGCCAATATGGTCTGTCCTCCCTTTTTTACTGTTTACATACTTAAAGAATTTCTTGGGATTTTTTTTGCTCTCCTCCGCTATGTGTCTTTCATGTTCTATCTTAGCCGTCCTAATTGCACCCTTACATTTCTTATTGCATTCTTTATAAAGTCTGAATGCTGAGGATGATCCCTCAACCTTGTATTTTTTGAAGGCCTTCTCCTTTGCTTTTATATGCATTTTTACATTGGAGTTAAGCCATCCAGGATTTTTGTTCGCTCTTTTAAATTTATTACCCAATGGGATACATTGGCTAATGCCCTTATTTAATATGCTCTTAAAGCAAACCCATCTCTCCTCCGTATTCTTTGTTCCTAATATTTTATCCCAATTTATGCCTTTTAGCAAGGTTTGTAGTTTAGGGAAGTTGGCTCTTTTGAAATTCAGTGTCTTTGTATTCCCTTTATGTTTCCTATTTGTGTGATTTATACTGAAACTAATTGACCTGTGATCGCTGTTACCTAAATTGCCCCGTATTTCCACATCTGTGATCAGGTCTGTATTGTTGGTAATCAGTAGATCCAGTAATGTTTTATTTCTAGTTGGTGCGTCTACCATCTGACCCATAAAATTGTCCTGCAAGACATTAAGGAACTGGCGAGCCTTAAATGAATGCGCGGTTCCCTCCGCCCAGTCTATGTCTGGATAATTAAAATCCCCCATTATGATAACACTTCCCATCCTTGCTGCTAATCCAATTTGTGATAGGAGATCCGTCTCCACTTCCTCCTTCAGGTTAGGGGGCCTATAGCATACTCCCAGTATTATTTTCCCCTTAGCTTCATCCCTTTGGAGCTCTACCCATAAGGATTCCACCTCCTCTCTAGCTCCCTCAGTGATGTCATCTCTCACATTCGCTTGTACATTATTCTTGATATATAGGCATACCCCTCCCCCTTTTTTACCCTCTCTATCCTTGCGGTATAGGGTATACCCTTGAATGTTTGCCAGCCAATCATGAGAGCTGTTGAACCAGGTCTCTGAAATTCCCACAAAATCCAAATCCTCCTTGTACAACAGTATCTCTAGTTCACCCATCTTGTCCGCCATGCTCCTGGCATTGGTGAACATGCCACATAGTTTAGACCGGTCGCATATTGTCCTCGTATTGGGTGTTTCAAAATTGCAACTAGGACTTGCTACTATACTCACCTTGTGTTTTTGTGCTTTGGTTAACCTACCACTAATGCCCCCAACACTACCCTCTGGAATATCATCCGCACTGGCTATCACTGTCTCTGGACCCTCCCCCCCATCGCTTAGTTTAAAAACCCCTCTAACTTTTTGGCCATCTTCATTCCCAGCAGATATGCACCCTCCTCATTTAGGTGCAGTCCGTCCCTTCTATAGTACCGGTTACCGACTGAGAAGTCGGCCCAGTCCTCCAGGAACCCAAACCCCTCCTTACTACACCAGCTCTTCAGCCACTTGTTTACTTCCCTAATCTCCCTCTGCCTTTCTGGTGTGGCTCGATGTACCGGTAGTATTCCTGAGAATACTACCTTGGAGGTCCTTTTCCTCAATTTAGCACCTAAGTCCCTAAAATCGTTCTTTAGGACACTCCATCTGCCTCTGACTTTGTCATTGGTGCCAATGTGCACCATGACAGCCGGGTCTTCCCCAGCCCCTCCCAGTAATCTGTCCACAAGATCCGTGATGTGCCGAACCCGAGCGCCCGGTAGACAACATACTGTTCGGCGCTTCAGGTCTTGGTTACAGATTGCCCGCTCTGTCCTTCTAAGAATTGAGTCCCCTACCACCAGAATCTGTCTTTCCTTTCCCTTTGCTGCCCCCCCACTCTCACTGGAGGAGTTCTTCCCCTGGCAGCTAGGAGAGTCCCTCATCTCCAGCAGTGCTGGTCCCTGACTGGTTTCACCAATGACACTCAATGGAGCGTACTTATTGGGATGCTCCAGTCCTGGATCGGCCTCTCTGGCACTTCCCCCTCTACCCCTCCTGACTGTCACCCATCTACTCTTTGCTAGTGCCTGCGCCTCTTTGTCTCCACCCGCCTCTGTGCTGGCCCCTGCCGGCACCTGCCATGTACATTCCTGGCTCACCTTTAGTATGGAGGGTTCTGCTAGTTCTCCTAATCTCAGTTGATTGATTGCTTCTGCCTGCCCGGGCATACCATGGGTTGCAGGAAAGAAATTCACTCAATACCCACATCAACACAGACAGTGTTAATGCGGGAATCCCTCCTTCCAGGCTATTGTCTTCTCCCAGCAGGGGAAAGGGGGAAGCCAAGAATCAGGCAGGCTGGTTGTACCCAAGTTGATCCATTGTACATTTAGCCATTATCAGTTTGAATCTCGGCCGGTTCCTGATGAACTGGCCGAGATTCAAACCCTGTATGGCCAGCTTTACTGTTGAGGAAGTCTCAGTCTGTACCTTGGAGTCCCTGATGCAGAGATGTATGCTCACCCTTGCAACACAGCCCATGGTAACAGAGTAATAAGCTACCAGGGCTGTGAATCTGTGCATGGGGGCTTGACAGGAATTTGCCAAAGGATAGTCAAGGTAAAGCCATAGTCAGGGATTCCAGAAGACAAAATAAACGATAAGCAGGGCCAGGGTCAGAAGCCGGAGTCAGTCTTGGAACGCTGTAACAGGAACACAGGAACCTTTGGCACCTTTTGGAACCTTTGGCAAAACAGGAAACAAGAACTGAATGAACTGAAGGCCCTCAGAGTGAGGCAGCCTTTTATACCCAGCAAAGTAGGTAACCTGTCTCAGCTGATCCAAAAGTGACAGGTGCAATCAGAGTATCGCCCTCAGTACTTCATGCTGAAATAGGCATAGTTGGAAAGCAGGCTGAAAGGAACTGAGGTGTGGCTCAGAGGTGAAGCAACAGGAGCACTAAACGGAAGGCCATGAGTTCAAAACCAGCCAGGGTCCCCTGGGATACGACCCCGTCTGGCCGTCTGCTTGGCACGGTAGGGACCATGACACAGTCATCAGTGTGGGAAGGACAATTACTGAGTTGTAGATATTTATCTGACCCAACCAATCCCTGAGGTCCCCTAAAGTCTTATTTTAGAGGTATGGTTTGGGGGATGATAAATATTTGAGGCACCTTAACAGAGTGTTGTGGCTCTCCTGGGCTTCTGCCTGGAGAGGAAGTCTGTGATATACTGGAATTTCAAGACGTTGGATTCTCTACTGGAGTATATATATCTGGATGGAGCTGGGCTAAAGGGTTTCTGCCTGGAAGAAACATCTGTATAGAATCTTCTTGGTAAAGAAATGTCACAAAGGAGCTGGGTGGAAGCTACAGCTGGACATTAAAAGAAAGATTAATTGCCCACAGATCAAGGTATCTTTGACTTCTATCAGAAGGTCAAAAGCCAGATTTGTTCACAACTACTCAAGTGAGACTAACTGCTCTTACAGGTCTGCCTGGCTGCTATCACAGGGCAAGCCATTACCAGGAGGCTGTTCTTACAGAGCCTACCACTGTCAGCATACCTGTCCTATTTTTGTGCTATTTTTCGGTATATAGCACCCCCTACACCCTTTCTCCTAGAATTGTGTTCAGCAATAAAAGTTTAAAGACTAATTTTTCTCCCCACTATACATCAAGAACCAGAATCTGTGATTTATATGTTAGCCTGTCACCCCTGTTAAGGGGTAATTCCACATAAACCCAAAAGGGTGAGTGTTACATACATATTTAAACTTTCAGGCTGCAGTAATAAAAATCTATCCCTAAGCATAATTAAAAAAACTCATAGTACCAAAAAGTACCAAATACTGGAAGAGAAAAAATTATGTTTGGTACAAGCTGCTTTTTTGATTCTCATGGACATATGCCAATAAATATGTAAAAGAGAAGCACAAAAACTCAGATGTAGCCTTGTGTTTTTTTCAATCACTATTGCCAATACAGTGGGTACCACAGTATGTGATTTCCATTTTGAACCTAGCTGTAAGTTACCTAAATTTGTGTTTCTCATAAGCACTCCATTAACTCGTCAATATAATGATCATCGTAGTCTGGATATTCATGTGTGAACAGCCAAACAGCCATAGAAGATGTTTTTTATTAGGTGATAACCTCTTTATTGAATTCCTTACAATGTTTGGCTGCATGAAGACTTACTACTGCCAGGGTCTTGGAACACAGGATGCAGCTGGGGGCTTAGCATGCAGGATACGGTTTCTTCCTCAGTACAGCTCACTATTCCATTAATGTACAGGTCATTCTACTTGTGCTGGTACAGCATGACCCTGTGCTAACATTTCTGTTAACACTTTAGACAAGTTCTTGGTTCGATTAAGAGTAGACTGTTAACTGATCATGAAAAAATAGGCATGCTTCTCAATTAACTTATAACAAAAGGTGGTATAAGTGTGACAATGCTCCAAAAAAAGATAAATTCGCCAGCTCTCATTATTGCTAGTTGACAATTGGCAAACCTGTTTCCAAAATTATATTAAAATCAGAAGTCTCAACTTCATATATTTAACAAAATATGAGATTAACTTGGCAAGAAAATGTACCTGTATTTTACCTAACCCTCAATTCAGAGACCCAGACTTGCTCTGGGTAGCTGGATCCCTTTTATAAGTGTATATCAAATATTGCAAAGAGAGAAAGCAGAAAGTTAGTTATCTGTCCATAGCACAAGAAAACAGTACTTCACTGTGCAAATTCAATATGTACTGATCAAATGTTTACCTATCTCACTAGTGTGCCTGTCTCCGAATTGCATATAGGAAAATCGTCATTTAACATACGTTTTTAAGATCATTAGAATCGTAAAGAGTAAGGCTGGCCAAACATTATACAATTTTCTTGTACAGTTTTCCTTTAGGCTTGGTTCACACCTATGCAAATTGGATGTGGGTTTCCCTGCATCCGATTCGCATACAGGAGAATGTGACCGGTTCACATATCTCCAGGGCGGCTCCGGAGTGCACTGCACAGAAATGCTGTCTGTCTTTGGCTCCATTTCAGGACCAAATTCAGGCAAAGATTCAGCCCTGATTCGTCCCTGAACAGGAAAATGGGAAAGCACAGTATTCCTGTGCGATCCACAGCCAGTTCCGGTGTGAACCGAGCCTAAAGCCCCATACACACATCGTGTTATCAGTTTTTCTGCTGAGTTAGTCCTTCAGATTTACCAAAACCATGTAGTGCAAGGGCCTGCCTGATTGCATACACATTGAAACGCCTATGGTTTGATCTCATATTATATGGTTTTGGTAATTCTGAAGGACTAACTCAGCAGAAAAACTGATAGTGTGTATGGGGCTTTAGATTTACCAAAACTATATAATATGAGGTTGACTCGGTTGAATTGATGATAGGCAACTCCTATCCTCATATTGATTAGTGGTTCCAAATTAATAATAACTACTGCAGTAGGGAACAGACACAAAAGATACGCTCAGCATCTTTCCAAATTACTGTTCTGCTTTATTATGACGCAATTGAAGGTTTTTATGCACATGATTACGTAGGTATCACATTAATATTACAATTGTACCATTTATGGTAACAAGGGGCGTTACATAGGCAGGCTAATTCTAATCAGGACTCGAAAGAATGTAAACATTTACTGAAAACATTATTAGTGCCGTGTGCACAGTGAGGGCAGTGTGCAATACATACAAAATACAATACAATTATATACAGAACGTACAAATTTCCATTACAATGATCACCTTTTCCAAAGTCCTGTTTCATAAGAAGTTGCCCCCTGTGGACCACTTGTTCTTCTCGTTCTGGGGTCCTTAAAGTTGAATTATTAATCCCAGCTATACTGGGCCAGAACTAGGGTGGAATCTGTGAGTTGCACAGACCCATCAAGTGTCCGGGGCTGTAAATGCAGCATCTTTAGTCACCTGGTCTGCTTCCATGTGTGAAAGTTAATATGGCTACCTCAGCAGTTTACCTGCCGAAGTAAAAACAAACTTCTGGCCCTTTAAATGGAACCAAAAGCTCTCTATGTCTCGACTATCTATATAAATATACACTCTTTTTATAGCTCACAGGCTTTGCTAAAACATGGAGCTCTGCTTCTTGAGCTGGGAAAAAAGGATCCAATGACTTTGAATACAGAGTATCCTTCTGGGTGATAAACTGCATACTCAAATCTACAAAAAATGAAATATCTGGGTCTTCAGGGAGTGTGTCCCGCACTGGGCTCACAGCAGCTGATTCCTACACCATCAATTTAACACATGCGTCTTTTCCTTTCTTTTGAATAAATGTCCACATTTTTCATTGTTAGATTTGTACATAAACAAACTCATATTTTAAACCTTTCATTAGACAAACATTTAGTTAGCTGTAAATTTGCTGCACAGAATGTCGGACCATTGACCAAAACAATATCTAACTTTGTCTAATAGCACCTTTGCATAAAAGCTACAGCTCTGATATATCGGGGTGAACCCTTCATTACTGGGTCCAGCTTGCATAAATATATTACAATGTCTTGTTTTCTATCACACTATTTGTGTAAGAACTCCAGTTTCATGTTTCAAAAGACAACTTTTTCCTGGCAATATTATAATAAATGATAACAATACCCTGCGGTCATGGAGAGATGCCCATAAATCCAAAACTATTCTTCTGCTTATACCACTTCACTTACAAGAAAAATGGGCACATCATTTCACAATCCACACATTCTGCTTTGGATTTCAAAAATAAAAATAAATAAAAACAAAAGGACCAATCTGTATGATGGACCAGAAAGCATCAAAAACTATAAAACAACTGGCTGCAGGCGGCATCTATCCTAACAGGGTGTGTGGACTTGATGTGATGGGTCTGTTATATTTAAATTTTATTTAATATTACTCTTACATCATGGACCGCACATCAAGTTTTCATCAAAAACCTTACAATATCATTTTTGTAGAAAAACTTCTTATGTATTCCATCCATCTTGGCTTTGTTAAATATTATGGCAGCTTTATTCAAAATAACAACCTCATCTTAATCTTTTTTTCTCTCAATAAGGGCTTATTGTATAAATGTAAAATTACAAAATTGTTATCTTAATCTAAACTAATCCCATTCATTACAAATTTCCTCATTAACCTCGACTTCATTTCCAACCAAAGGTTGTCTAAACCAGTTTCAATATATCTATATTATTAATAAAATTGTTAAACTCATATTAGAAATTAATACTCATTACTACTTAATTTTACTTAATTTCCCTTTTTTAAATGCACTGTTTCCACTATCAAAGGCTATTCAATTTGTGTAATACACGGTTAAATGTAACCTTCATTTTACCATGTTTGGAAAACAGATTCAAAATAATTGTGATCACATTGTTTTACCATTAGATTCGTTAACCCGGCACATTTTGTTATAAATGTTTTGTCTAAAAAACAGAAATTGGCATGGTGTCTTTCCAGCTTATCACTAACCTCTCATCCCAGCCACATTTCTTTCAGGAGAGCACAAAGGAGGGGGTCACATCTGCGTACATGACACACACAAGCAATAGAACTAAAGGTCCCAGCATTCGCACACACACACACCAATATCTCTCTAAAATCGCTTACATTTTTCCCATTTGTACACAACACATGCATATCATTCTCTCACTTTCTTTTAACTCTTTAATATTTCCCTGCCTAAATTCTGCTTTCCTTATTTTGTTTAAATAACTTTTATATCTAGCTTCTATGATCAGATGGGGAGCCAGAGTGCTCATCCCATCTTCCCTCTCTGACAACATATAAAGTATTCTGTTTTACCTCTCATTTCTCTGCTTCTGACTTTTACTAGTTGTAGTGCCTGACCCCAAATTCATCCCACAACTTAACATGAAAATGTCCCTTTCTGTCTAGTTCTAATGTCACCCTTGATCCATCCTGCTCACATAGATAGCTGTTTCTCTAGCTGTTTACTCTGCATGATTCTTAGTCCCTGTGGACTTTGGTAACCCAGTTACCCAATGTGGATCACTGTTCACTTTAACCATTAATCTAGGGGCTCAGTATAGGCGGAACCGCACCTTTGGTTCATATGTAGCGCTCCTCTTGCGCTGGGCATTTTTGAGGGTCTCTTACCCTTCATTCCCTTACTTAATTCAATGCCCATTATGACTGGCCAGTCTTCTCTCTTCTCTACTTGTGCCTATACCCTCTTGCCTCTAAACTACTTTATCTAGCAGATGTACTACATATACCTGTGAACAGCACTATTCTTCCCTTTCTTATTTATAACACTCCAATGGACAATAGACAGGGACAACATAACATATAACCACCAATCAATACAGTTCGATTAAGGGGAGTAAAATAGGTACCCTTTGTCCCGAAAATGCCTTACCGATCCAGGAAGTCTGATAACTCAAATGTAAGCAAAGGGCTTACCTCAGCCGGCTGATTATCAGAAATTCCCGGATCGTCTCAAGCTCCTCGTTTCGGATACTCAGGGTCACCTGGAATCCCCTCCTGGCTGGCTCGCCATGCTGACTCGGTTGAATTGATGATAGGCAACTCCTATCCTCATATTGATTAGTGGTTCCAAATTAATAATAACTACTGCAGTAGGGAACAGACACAAAAGATACGCTCAGCATCTTTCCAAATTACTGTTCTGCTTTATTATGACGCAATTGAAGGTTTTTATGCACATGATTACGTAGGTATCACATTAATATTACAATTGTACATTTATGGTAACAAGGGGCGTTACATAGGCAGGCTAATTCTAATCAGGACTCGAAAGAATGTAAACATTTACTGAAAACATTATTAGTGCCGTGTGCACAGTGAGGGCAGTGTGCAATACATACAAAATACAATACAATTATATACAGAACGTACAAATTTCCATTACAAGGTAAAACCCAAACAATTTTGTATGCAATCAGGCAGTCCCTTGCTCTACATTGCTGAAGGTAAATCTAAAGGAAATTAAACAAGAAAATTGTATAATGTATTGCAAGCTTAACTCCCTTTGCTGACTAAAGTACATTGCAACAAACTTTTCAAACTATTTCAACAAACTTTGCAGAAGAGTCCTACCTTTTTTTGCTTTGAAGAAATAACAGTTTGTTTCACCATGTCCTGTGCATGCTGATTCTGAATCGGAGGGACTGGTTCATAATAATCAGGTGGTGCATCCTCAGTGTTCTAATAACATTGTAGAATCCCTTTAACCTTTGGGGAGTATCTCACCAAAACTGAAATTATTATTGCAAGGGTGCCTAAAATTTGGCATGTATCTTAGTGCAGACTTCTGGGAAAATCAGAAATCAGTAAGTTAATCACAATAGCATCATCAGCTGTATACAGAAAGCCTTTAAGTTGCCATCTTGCATTGAAATTGTACAGAACATTACAGCCATGGCAGATTGAAAGGGAAAGGTAATTTTTAATAGCATTAAAGTGTTTGTTAACCTAAAAAAAAAAAAAAAAAAAAAAAAAGTGGTCTGTGATGTCCTGCCTCAGGTGTCTACGCTGGTCTGGCCTCTCAGCAGTGTAGTCAGTATGCAGCAAATGTGCTCTCATTGGTTCCCTTGGCATCAAGAGAGAGAGCCTAGCTGACCGGTTTAGAAAAACAGCTCCACTGCTCCTCCTTGACCCAGTGTCTCTTGGAAATTATAGTGCAAAGGAACCGCAAGCTCAACAATACGGTTTACTTCCTGGCAGGGCCATCTTAATGCAAGGGCACTCCTGGGCACTGCCCAGGGGCCCCAGGTACATGGGGGGCCCACAATAATCTTGCATTACATTATACTTGCCAACTGTCCCAGATTTGCTGGGACAGTCATGCTTTTTACTAAACTGTCCCGATATGGTCGTGTCCCGGGAAGTGTCCCAGAACATATACTGTGCCCTCCTGAGCCCAGTATTGTGCCCTCCTGACTCCCCGGTACTTTGAGTTGACTAGTCTTTGATTTATGGAATATTTTCCTTTTGTAAAATCTATTTTATTGAACGTACTAATGAATATATGTTTAATTCTATCAACTATTTATACTTTATTTCTTGAAATTAGGTGCGTAAATTGGGGCAAGCTGGTCGGGGCCCCAGGGCATTACTTTGCCCAGGGGCCCATGATGCTATTAAGACGGCCCTGCTTCCTGGACTTTAAATCCCATGATACTCAGCATTCTGCATAGGAATCTATAGGCTTTTGGGGCTATAATTCTCCCACTGCCAACTGGAGGGGATACTGCAACACAATATTCAGCATAACAAGAAAGTGAAAGTAAACTGATTGTAAAGAGGGAAATGTCTTATTCTGTGTTTCTGTAGTCCAGCACCTGACTACAGGTACATGTAGCAATTGTATATGCAATATTTTTATTTTGTTTTTGTTATATTGTTTTCCATGAAAGTAGCGTTAACCTTTAAAGGTTGCTCTTGGCTACTTAACTTTAGAGATTATCTCTGCTCTGTTTAAAAAATGATCTCTGCTCTCTCTTATTAAAAAAACCTATGAAATGTGGGTTATCATTTTTTGGTAAATGTCACCTGATGATAAAATAAGGTTGCACTTGCAACTTTTTGGTGAGCTTAAGAAAAAGGTCTAGTGACCAATTCAAGTAACCATTTACTACATTTTTTAGGTTTAAAAATGGCCAGCTTATTGAACTGAGAACATCACCTCCTGGAAAATACAGGATACTTAATGAATATGGCATGCTTACCTTAGAGATCCGCAGGTAAGATCACATGGACAAAAAGTAAATGTTTAGGTTACAGCGACTTGTTTATTCCTAATTAGCCGTAAAATAGGCATGTGGAGTAGACAGAAAACAAGGTTTCAATTTATCCTTTTAGCGCTTTTACACCCATGTGCCTTGCTAATGGTATATAGAATGCATATACTGCCATCTGGTGGATACATTTAGCTGTAACACTAACTGTTATGAAAATCTATATTATAATAAAAAGATATTATCCATACTTTATAGATAGTGAATTGAACACAGGTCCATATAATACAAATAACTTGGTATAACCAGACATAGGAAAAGCATAACTTAGTGATGGTATGACATGAAAGATTAGCTAGCTGCCTTGCTGTTATAAAAAAAAAATCAAGGCTGTCATTTAAAACTTTTACCTAAATGATTTTCTTCTCAGTGATAATAACCAGCACATTTTACTAAAATTATCTACATCTAAACATAAGCATTGATCAAAGATGTTGCACAACATATTTAAAAAAGTATACTTACAGTATCTCACAAAAGTGAGTGCACCCCTCACATTTTTGTAAATTTTTTATTCTATCTTTTCATGTGACAACACTGAAGAAATTAAACTTTGCTACAATGTAAAGTAGTGAGTGTACAGCTTGCATAACAGTGTAAATTTGCTGTGCCCTCAAAATAACTCAACACACAGCCATTAATGTCTAAACCACTGGCAACAAAGGTGAGTACACCCCTAAGTGAAAATGTCCAAATTGAGCCCAAAGTGTCAATATTTTGTGTGGCCACCATTATTTTCCAGCACTGCCTTAACCATCTTGGGCATGGAGTTCACCAGAGCTTTACAGGGTGCCACTGGAGTCCTTTTCCACTCCTCCATGACGACATCACGGAGCTGGTGGATGTTAGAGACCTTGTGCTCTTCCACCTTCCATTTGAGAATGCCCCACAGATGCTCAATAGGGTTTGGTCTAGAGACATGCTTTACCCTCAGCTTCTTTAGCAAGTCACTGGTCGTCTTGGAGGTGTGTTTGGGGTCGTTATGTTGGAATACTGGCCTGCGTCCCAGTGTCCGAAGGGAGGGGATCATGCTCTGCTTCAGTATGTCACAGTACATGTTGGCATTCATGGTTCCCTCAATGGGTAGCTCCCCAGTACCGGCAGCAATCATGCAGCCCCAGACCATGACACTCCCACCACCATGCTTGACTGTAGGCAAGACACACTTGTCTTTGTACTCCTCACCTGGTTGCCACCACACACACACACTTGACACCTAGAAAATGGAAGGTGGTGGAGCGCAAGGTCTCTAACATCCACTAGCTCCGTGATGTCGTCATGGAGGAGTGGAAGAGGACTCCAGTGGCACCCTGTAAAGCTCTGGTGAACTCCATGCCCAAGAGGGTTAAGGCAGTGCTGGAAAATAATGGAGGCCACACAAAATATTGACACTTTGGGCTCAATTTTTACTTAGGGGTGTACTCGCTTTTGTTGCTAGCAGTTTAGACATTAATGGCTGTGTGTGAGTTATTTTGAGGGGACAGCAAATTTACACTGTTATACAAGCTGTACACTCACTACTTTACATTGTAGGACTTTTTTACTCTCTTACTAAATATACACGGTGCTATAGATTCAACTTTTTCGTTTTATATATATATATATATATATATATATTTATTTATTTATTTATGGTCGTGGCCCTATGACCGAGACAGATATGGATCACATAAACATACGACAAGACTTGCAGCATAAATAGACCTGAGACGATAAAAGTGTGCCTTTTATCGTCTGGTCGGTATGCCAAGAAAAGGGGGCATACCCAAGATAAGTAATGTGTGATTATGAAGAAGAATGTGCTGAGAAGTGCCCTGAAAAAGGGAAAGGGAGGGAGGGTATCATGCACTGGAACGGACAAGGAGCATGGGCGAGTGGGCTGCTTAAATATCCCTGGGGCTCCTCCCATAAATTCAGGCCACCATACTGGCCTTCTTATTTGTGGTCGTGGCCCTATGACCGAGACAGATATGGATCATATAAACATGCGACAAGACTTGCATTATAAATAGACCTGAAGTGTGCCTTGGTCGTCTGGTCGGAAAGAAAAGGGGGCAAAAATATCCAGATAGGGGAGTAACTCTTTATTGGTTCTGTCATTATTAAGCAAGCTTGGTGAAGGCCTGTGCCATTTCCACCTAAGGATTTGGGATGTATGTAGCGAAGCAAGAGGACTTCCAGTTGTCTAATTTCTTGATCACATGGTCTGGTACCCCATGCTTGGGATGCAGCTCAGGCTTCACCAATCTGAAAGAAATGTCCAGAGAACCAACCCAGGACAAGGCCCAAATTGACTAGTTGGATCATGACATACCTGATAAACTGGCTGCCACTCAGGGGGCTGGTCAGAAAAGGCAACAAGGGGCTATGGTCTAAATGGCTTGGTAGATAAGACAGTAGTAGGTAGAGTACTGTTACTGGGCACCAGGCGTTGCTAGTCTGAAAAAGGCTGATGTCAACCCGGGACCAGTTCCTTGAGTTTTGGAGACTGCAAGATGAAGGACGGATAAAACGGTTTAAAAGTGGGTCAGGTGACGTCTGTACAGTATCTGACTTCTGGTGCCGTTAAAGGTGAATTCGATGGCCGCTTGGAGGACTAGTCTGGGGAATTTGTAAGGATGTCCCTAAAGATGGCACTTGTGATGGGTAACAATGGGGAAAAGGGGGAAGGGAAAAATTGGGACTTTGAATGAGGCCATGGCCTGGTAAGGTCAAGCGCCTCCATCCCTATCAAAATGAGAAGTAGGAGCAAAGGGGTGGGGCTTTAACCACTTGCCAAGCAGTCGTCGTCATTATACTGCGGCAGGTCGGCACGATCCCGCGAACTGTCGTAGCTGCACGTTGGCTCCTTTAAGTGGGATAGCAGGCGCACACGCACGCCCGCTGCATTGAGGGGGGTGCCAATGCTCATGGCCGGCGGTCGCAATGACCACCGGCCATGCGCGATCGCGGGCATGAGAGGCAGAACAGGGATGTGTGAACATCCCTGTTCTGTGAGGAGAGGAGAGGCAGATCGTGAGTTCCTAATAGCTAGGAACCACGATCTGTCATCTTCTCTAGTCAGTCCCCTACCCCCACAGTTTGAACACACACTAGGGAACACAGTTAACCCCTTGATCGCCCCCATAGTGTTAACCCCTTCCCTGCCAGTGACATTTACACAGTAATCAGTGCATTTTTATAGCACTGATCTCTGTATAATTGTCAATGGTTTCAAAAATGTGTGCAGTCCCGATAAAAATCGCAGATCACCGCCATTACTAGTAAAAAAAATAATTTAAAAAATGCCATAAATCTATCCCCAATTTTGTAGATGCTATTTTGAGTAAACCAATCAATATATGCTTATTGTGATTTTTATTACCAAAAATATTTAGAAGAATACATATCGGCCTAAGAACTACAGAAGAACTACACACCTGACTGGTGCCTTAGTAGCGAGGTTCTGATACAGATCGTAACTCGTGGACCGGAAACCCTGTAGTGAGGGCGGTATAAGTGTAACATATATATTCCCTTTACCTGAAATGAACTGTCCCACCCCTGTTATGCGACTGGCCCTGGTGAAGATGGGATCCCTATGTTTTTGTTTTTTTACTAGGGAGATAACGTCCAACTTGGTGCAGGACGGAACCTGATCTTGACTGACCTAAGGGAGAAATGACAGAGAAAACAATGAGTGGCTCGCATGCCACTGGAGATGAATGGGCAACTGAGTGCGGCTAAATGTTGGGTGGCTGATTGCACCACTGGACTGTGCTTGCAATGATTGAAAGAAGTTATGCTTGTTATGCGTGCTTGCACTTAGGTGCATGCAGCAAGATGTTTGTGCTACTGGAGACGTGGTTGCAATGATTGCAAGTGTCTCAAATATTTTCAGGTGTCTGTTCTGCAAGAGACGTGGTTACACAGATTGTAAGCGTCTGTGCTGCAGGAGACGTGGTTGCAAGTGTCTCTGGAGACGTGGTTGCAAGGACTGCAAGTGTCTCAAAGATTTGCAGTTATCTGTGCTGCAGGAGACGTGGTTACATAGACTGCAAGTGTCTGTGCTGCAGGAGACGTGGTTGCAATGGGTTACAAGTGTCTGGGATGCAGCGGACATGGTTGTAATGTTTACAAGTTTCTGGGATGCTGTAGACGTGGTTGCAAGTGTCTGTGCTGCAGGAGACGTGGTTACAACGACTGCAAGTGTCTGTGCTGCAGGAGACGTGGTTGCAACGGGTCACAAGTGTCCGAGTAGCAAAAGGTGGCCTTTGGTAGGCAAAGAAAGAAAAGATAGGAGAATTTTGATTGTGTAGGACTAAAACTGCAACCCTAACCGGTTGTGGCTGTGCTCTTATGGTGTGAGAAAATTTATCAGATACGAATTGTAGTACCGTGAGGTGGCTAGAATCGAATTGGACTGTTACGGGTATTGTTGTGTATGGTGTAAGCGATATGAATCGTTGTGCCGCTGATGTGACTGGATTCGAATTGGATTATGATGAACAAATGGATCCCATATGAATCTGTTGTGGGGTAGAACGGTAGTTAGGGTAGGTGCCTAAGCAGGGTAAATGAGGTAGGCCGATGCGAAATGGTAGGTAGGGTAAAAGACACGATCCGAATCGATGTGCAAAGCATCCAGTACGAAGCTTTGTTCCGCCAACGCACATAGGTTTGAATCAGACTATAGTGGGTGTGCAATGTTTCCGATACGAATCGGTTGTAGAGTGTATGACATGACTCCGATACGAGTCGGACTGTGGAGAGTGTTTAGGGTGCCGCCCCCCACTCTAAAAACAAACACATATCAACCACCCAGCCCCCCCAGGCTAATCAAAGTGCAGACAAGGCACCAGGTGGGCCTAACTACCACATCAATCAGCCACAGAACCCATAGACAGTGAATCCTGGAACCAGTGAAGCCTGTTTTAAGTAATATCGGACAAGGACCGACAGCGACTCTGAGGCTTGGATCTACTAAAGAATCGTATGTTTGTGGAAGGGATGACACCCAAGGGAGAGGGAACCTATAAATCTACTACGCCTGTGCTGAATGATTTCGGGACGGGACACGACCGGCAACAAGTCGGAGGCAGCTAACTACGCAAAGGGTTGCGGGATAGGAAACCTAATGAATCGCAGCATTGCGTATGATACGAAAGTTTTGAATCCTACCTGCGACAGCGAACGAGAACCACAGATAAAGACCACGAACGAAGAAGCCACAACACACTTGTAATCAAACGTACAGACTCATGTACACAAAGTGAGCTGGGAAGAGTCGGCCCAGTGACCTGTGGTATCACACACTGGAACTGACAAGGAGCATGGGCAAGTGGGCTGCTTAGATACCCCCGGGGTCCTCCCATAAATTCAGGCCACCTTACTGGCCTTCATATATATATATAGGCCAGGCAAGGCCTCAAGTTCCTCCACCCCAAACTCGCTTATCCATATCCTTATGGACCTTGCTTTGTGCACTGGTCCAAATCATTTGGTGGAGGGGGGTTATAGTGCGGGGTTGTCTTTCAGGGGTTGGGCTTGGCCCCTTAGTTCCAGTGAAGGGAACTCTTAAGGTATCAGCATACCAAGACATTTTGGACAATTTCATGCTACCAACTTTGTGGGAACAATTTGGTGATGGACATTTTCTGTTCCAACATGACTGCGCACCAGTGCACAAACAAGGTCCATAAAGAAATTAATGAGTGAGTTTGGGGTGGAAGAACTTGACTGGCCTGCACAGAGTCCTGACCTCAACCCGATAGAACACCTTTGGGGTGAATTAGAGCAGAGCCTGCTAGCCAGGCTTTCTCGTCCATATCAGTGCCTGACCTCACAAATGTGCTTCTGGTAGAATGGTCAAACATTCCCATAGACACACTCCTAAACCTTGTGCACAGCCTTCCCAGAAGAGTTGAAGCTGTTATAGCTGCAAAGGGTGGGCCAACTCAATATTGAACCCTACGGAATAAGAGTGGGGTGCCATTACAGTTCATGTGCGTGTAAATGCAGGCGTCCAAATACTTGTGGTAATATAGTGTATATACTGAATGTTATATATATATACAGTATGTACGTATAAAAAGCAGACTAAGCTGTATCAGTTGTCTATTTATAGTATCCAGAGCGTTATTTGTGTGAGTACTGTTTTGATTAATGTGCGGACAAGCCATGTTCCCACTCAGTCAGTATGCACAAACATGCAATTATGGGGCTATTATATTGGGAATACATAAATACATGTGTCAGTGAATAGGAGAAGATTTTGCAGTGTGTATGACAGTCAATACTGATAAGACCCTGTTGTCCATTCTCTTTCTAAATAGATGTTCCATGGAAGATTCTGCTGACTACAGCGTTGTAGCTACTAATGATTTTGGCCAGGCAACCTCCTTCGCTAATGTGGTTGTAAAAGGTAAGTACCGGTAGTTTAAAGCATCAAAAGCAATCCTTATGTAGACAGAAACAAATATTTTTTTTCCTAGCCCTAAAAAAATAGCATAGAAACATAATAACATCTGCTGTATTTCTTTTCTAACTTCTCTCTGGGCCCCATCGCCTAGACCTATAGAAGATTCTTTTCAAATCCTTATAGATTACATGCTATTCTTTGGTATTTTTTTTGTGTTTTTTTCAGAACATCGACAATTAAAAGCAGGCTGGGACTCTGTCTCATATCCTGGTAAGTGAAACAGGACTGAGTTTAATATTAACACTTTAAAAGCTAGAAACCAAACAAAAATCTCATTGACCTAGTGGTGTATCTAAACATTTTTGACTCTCATGGCAAAAGTGTAATGGGAATTCTTATAATATTATCACCACTTATCATACATGTAAATGACCTTCACAGTATAAAAATATTGTAAACCTGAACCTGATGAATTGTAAATGAATCGATTTCTAACCTGCATTCAGTGGGAACCTGGGCTTAAACAACAGGTTTATGTCAATCCAGACTCCCATAGCAGCTCATTCTAAACTTTTTTCACCCACAGCAGCTCATATAAAACACCTTTCACCTGTAGAGAAGACTATTTTTAAGCTTCAAGCCACAACTTGGAGCTTATACGGAACTGAGGACTCTTTCCCTGCAGCATGTGACAGCGTTGTGTGCCTAAATGAATGGCCTGGTACCAGGGCCGTCTTGATTGGACCCTGGGCAAACATTTTTTGGGCCCCCTCCATGCAATTTCACTCTCCACCTGCTCTGAGACATAAAATAAATAGCAGTTAGACTCAAAATCAGTTTACTGAATCAGATCAGGCAGCGACTGCGATTAGTTGCCAGAGGTTACAGTGTATGACTACCACTCACTGACTGGCTGCTAGAGGTTACAGCTCACATTATGGCTCACTGATTATTTGTTAGAGGTTACAGCACATGACTTCTGCTTGTTGATTGGTTGCTAGAGATTACTGTACATCAATACTGCTCACTGATTGGTTGCTAAAGCTTACTGGACAGAGGTTACTGCATATCCTTACTGCTCAATGATTGGTTGCAAGAGGTTGGTGCACATCATTACTGCTCACTGGTTACTAATGTTTATAGCACATCATTTCCTCAGTGCCTGCACACCATGGACTGGGAGGTGAGGGGACCCATCAATAGGCGAAAAACTCCTAGGGTTCCTAGGACTCCTGGGAACAGTGGCAATGCTGGGGGAGGGAGGGTTTGATCAGTGGCAATGATGGGGGGTTGATGGGATCAGTGGCAATGATGGGGGAATGGGATTAGTTAGGAGGCAGTCCACTGTGGAAAACTCTGAATCATGTAGAGCAAAGCTGGAAATCTTTGGCAAGTATATAGTGGGGGATTCTACACTGGCCACCAATGTATTGGGGAATTTACAATGACCACCAATGTGAGGGGGGATTTACATTGACCACCAATGTGAGGGGGAATTTACACTGACCACCAGTACAGGGAGGAATATACAATGACCTCCATGTGGGGTGACACTTCTGCACCAACCACCAATGTTAGGGGGGATTTACACTGACCACCAGTGTAAGGTCAACTCTGCACTTACCACCAATGTACAGGGAAATGTACACTGATCACCAATGTAATGAAGAATTTACACTGACATCCAATGTAATGGCGGATTTTACATCAACAACCCATAAAGGGGGATTTATACACTGGCCACCAATGTAAGGGGAGATTTACACTCACCACCAATTTAAAGGGGGCTTCTACATGGACCACCAATCTGAGGTAGGATCCAAAACTGACCACAAATGCAAGTTTGGATTTTTTTTTACCAATTATCGATATAAAGAGGAGTTTCTACACTGGCCACCAATGTAATGGGGATTTACACTGACCACTAATGTAATGGGAATTTAAACTGACCACTAATGTAATAGGAGCATTCACAGTAACCACCAATGTAAGGAGGGATTTACACTGACCACCAATGTTAGGGGGACATTCACACTGGCAATTAGTGTGAATGAAAGGATTGCATACCAAGCTCCAATATAATGAGAAGATTTCCACTGACCACCAATGTAACTGAGACATTTAGCCTACATTCACATTTGTGTGTGTTGGGAATGCATGCAAAATCGCTTTCCTGACACCACAGAAAGGTGCTGCCCTTTAGCAGATACACAGCAGTTCCATTAATTATTAATAACACCCTCATGCATCGGCTGCGATGTGTGTATTCATATGCACCAAAATTCACAATGTTGTGGCACCATGTTATTTTGAAAAAGGGTTTTCATCTCCAATTTGCTTACCTTTGTAGAACAGGCTGATGTTAGGCTGAATTACCACAGTTGTAGGCAGGACTTTCCTTGTCAAAAGAAGTTTATTGAGTATACAATGTTATAAAGATACATAAAGATACATAAAGTAAGTTTACAAGGATCTATAAAGTAAGCTCATTGTTTTACAGTAGGGTTTATATAGGTAAATATCATGAAATTTCAAATATTAAACATTGGATTCACGTAAACCTAAATTAAAGATATATATCATTTCCTTAGTTACTTTTGTAGGTATTTAAATGATTTATACCTACTATACATATTGTTTACAAGTAGAGTGTATATAGGTCAAATAAATTCTGATAATGGGTTTAATCGTAAGGTAGAGAAAAGGAAAGAGAAAGAAGAAAAAGGGTTGAAAGGTAGAGGTATGGTCCACAAGGTTGTCCCGCTCGTCAGTTTATTATTCTTTTTAGTTCTCTTTGAAGCCTTAGAATGGGTGTCTCTGTAAGTCATTTAATCTGTTACCATGGCAACAGAACAGAGTCATTGAAATTTGACAGGAACTGTTGTTTTATCCAAGGATGCCAAAGTTTTTCAAATTTTGGAATTTGATTTTGATCGATGGCTACCATCTTAGCATGGGACATTGTATTATTCATTCTGTGAATTGTTTCTGCTAGTACCAATGTAGGAGATTTCCATGCCTTGGCCACTGTTTGTTTTGCAGCCGTTATTAGTTGGATCATAAGTTTGAATTGAGAGAGTGTTAACCATTCCGGTTTTAGATTAAGTAAAGTTAAATATGGATCTGGTTGTATTATTTTTTTAAATATTTTAGATGCAATCACGAAGACTTCCTTCCAGAAGGTTTGGATTACTGGGCACGTCCACCATATGTGTAAATATGTGCCTATTTCTGGGCATCCTCGAAAACAAAGAGTTGAGGTATTAGGTGAATATTTTGCCACTCTAGCGGGTACAAGGTACCAGCGAGTTAGGACTTTATAATTTGTCTCCAGTGCCAAGATGTTGGGTGAAGATGACTTAGATGTGAGCCATATATTAGACCAGTCCGTGTCTTCTAAAGTTCGTCCCAGGTCCTCCTCCCACCTCTGAACGTAAGAGGGTCTATTAAGATTTTCTACTCCATATAATTGATTATAAAGTGATGAAATTGTACCTTTAGCAAATGGATCTTTTGTACAGATTGATTCAAAAATGGATAATTGGGATAATGGTGTATCCCCTTTTAGGAATGGTTATAGAAATTTTTGATTTGGAGATATCTAAATATCTCAGAGTTTGGTAGATCATATTTTTCTCTAAGCGATGGGAATGAAAGGAATGATTTAGATGCTATGAAGTCATTTAGTGTCTGAATGCCTGATGTTGTCCAAGCTTTAAAAGAATTTGGGTAGATCCATGCCGGATAAAAGGCCGGATTTCTGATAAAAGAAAGGAGAGGATTGTGTGGAGATTGTAACTGATATTTGGTTTTTAGTTTATCCCAGAGAGATAAGAAGTGTTTAGTTATGGGATTATGAATTTTAAAGCGGTCTTTAGGATCAAGCCATAATAAATTTGATATTAATAGAGGGTCATTTTCTGAAGCCTCTATAAATACCCATAATGGGATTTCCTGTTTTGCATGGTATTTGGACAGACTGGCCAAATGTGCTGCTCTGTAGTAGTTAGTAAAATTAGGGTATCCCAGGCCTCCTTTATTTTTGGGAAGATGTAGTGTGTGTATAGGTATACGTGGTTTAGAAGAGCCCCATATAAACGAAGTTGCTCTTTTTTGTACTATTCTCAAAAAATAGGAAGGAATTGGAATAGGGAGGACTCTGAATAGATAAAGCAATTTGGGTAGAATAGTCATTTTGATTGCATTAATCTTCCCTATCCAGGATAAAGGAAGTTGCGACCATTGTTTTATTAGATTTGTGATCTGTCTTAATACAGGAGGATAATTGGTTGAGAATAAGTCAGAATGAGATGCTGTTAAATGAATTCCAAGATATGGGATTGATTTTTCTGCCCATGTGAATGGGAGTGCAGCCCTAGCCGGGATCAATTCCATGTTTGTGAGTGAAATATTAAGCACTAGGCATTTCTTAGGATTAATCATAAGGCCGGATAGGGCTGCAAATCCATCAAGAGCTGGTATTAAGTTAGGACCAGAGACCTGTGGTGATGATAGAAAAAGTAATATATCGTCTGCAAATATACATAATTTGTGTGTAATACCTCCTACTTCAATGCCAGTTATAGTTTGGTTTGTTCTGATGTATTGGGCCATGGGTTCGAGTATAAGGGCAAATAATAAGGGAGATAATGGGCAACCCTGTCGGGTACCTCTTTCGATATTAAAGGCTTCAGATTTGTATCCAGCATATTTTATATAGGCTTTGGGTTTATTATATAATGCTTTGATCCATGTTAAAAAGTGGGGTCCAAAACCCCATTTTTGTAATGAATATTGCATATATTGCCAGGATACTGTGTCAAATGCCCTCTTAATATCGAGAGATAGAAAACATAAAGGGATTTTCCGTTTTTTAGCAATATGTGCCAATAACACTGCCCTGCGTATATTATCGCCTGCCTGTCTATTTGGCATGAAGCCTACTTGATCTCTATGTATTAATTTTCCTATAATGCTATTGAGGCGTTTTGCTATTATTTTTGCTAATAATTTAATATCGAGGTTTAACAGAGAGATAGGCCGATAATTCACACAGGAAGTATCATCAGAAAGGGGTTTTGGGATCATACAGACAATTGCCATTAGTGTTTCTTGCCGAAAAGAATGTCCATCTAGAAGTTTGTTAAAAGTTTCAGTGAGAATGGGAGAGAGTATTTCTGAGAATGTTTTATAGTATAAAGCCGAGTAGCCACCTGGGCCTGGTCTTTTGTTAAGTTTTAGGTCTTTTATGGCGTTAGCAACTTCATCTATAGTTATAGGCTCATCCAAACTGCTTTTTTGATTCTGAGATAACTCAGGTAAGGTTATTTTTGAGAAGAAGGATTCAGCTTCTGTAGGATTAAATTCATTGTTTGTCTTGTATAAAGTTGCGAGATGTGAGTGAAATTTGTGGACTATTTTAACTGGATTACAAGTGTAAACATTTTTTGATAATTTCAAACGTATTGGTTTGAAAGATTTGTTAGTTGAATTTAATGCCCGAGCCAAATATGTACCTGGTTTGTTTGTATTCATGTAGAAATTGTGTTTGGAGCGTTTGAGGGATTTATCAACTGACTCAGTGAGAAATAGATCGTATTCCAATCTAGATTTTTCCAGATGAGATTTTGTACTCTGAGATGGATTATCTTGAAATGATATGTAGGCTGCATTAAAATTGAGTTCTAGTTTTTTTGCTAGATTTTTGCGTTCCCGTTTAAATAGTGCCATTTGTCTTTGTATTGTACCACGCAAGACAGGCTTATGAGCTTCCCACAGTGTTATTGGGGAGATGTCTGTTGTATTATTAATTGATATGTATTCCTTTAAAGCTTGTTCAATGGCCATCTGATGTAGTGGGTGTTTGAGCATTATGTCTGGTAAGTACCACATTGGGTCATGCGCTTTTGGTATGGCTGAGGCTATAGTAGTGTATACTGCATTATGGTCAGACCACGGAATCGGAATTATATCTGATGCAATAATTTCTGGTATCATTCCTATTGTTAGAAAAATATGATCTATTCTGGTGAAGGTTTGATGAGGGTGCGAGAAATAAGTGAATTTCTTTTTCATTGGGTTACTTTCTCTCCATGAATCTACCAGATTGTATTTGGAAAGAAGTTGAGAAAAAGGTAATCTAGAGGTTATTTTGGATGGTGTAAAAGGTGATTTATCTAGAAATGGGAGGAGGACCTGGTTCGAATCCCCACACATTATCACTGTTCCTATTTTGTGTGTATTAATCACTTGTAATATATGTGAGAGGAATGGTGTAGGTTGTTTGTTAGGAGCATAGTAGGAAATCACTGTGATTGCTGTATCCATTATATAACCCATGAGTATCAGGTATCTACCTTCTGGGTCTTTAATTTCTGATGATAAGGTGAATGGTGTGGATCGGTGAAATGCAATTAGAGTTCCCCTTTGCTTGGTACAGGCAGAAGCCGTGTAAATTTGTTGATAAAAAGGAGAAATATATTTTGGAGTAGAATCTTTGGTGAAGTGTGTTTCTTGGAGGCATACTATGTGAGCCTTCTTGTTATGGAAAGTACGGAAGGCTTTGGTCCTTTTTTGAGGGACATTTATTCCCTGAACATTCAGGGAAAGTATATTCAGTGGTGCCATGGCAATAGATCAAATAGTTTTGACTTACTTTTTGTTATGCAGAGCTGACTGCGCAGATCAACCTGTGTGGACTGAAGAGATGAATAGATAGAAAAGAAACCAGTGAATTCTGGAGTAAAGAGTAAACAAAAAACATATGAGATTAGATGATACATTGTATAAATTATTTTTTGCAAGTAATCACAATTTACCCGTGAAAGAGAATAAATATCTCTCTCAGGGGAATAAGTGCCTTCGTCACACTCCCACATAATATGGTTGGGAGAATGAGGAGGGCTAATGGGGGTACACGGATCTTCCGCTTACAGGAGAGAAGTGCTATGTCAAAAGACATCAAAATGATGTTTCATTAATTGGAGTGCAGAATATAGTTTTTGTTGAAATTATTTATTCCAGGGTGGTTGTATATGGTTAGTCTTGCCCTAGGCTAAATAATTCAGTCAGAAAGGTACTGTTAATAACTTTGGTATTGATGAAGATAGTTTGAATTATTTTGGGATTTTAACCCTTTTAGAGTAAACAATTACATATTTTATTCATATGTAACTGTTTAGATATGTTAACTCATAAAATTGAGGTTGTATTGCTTCAGATTAGAATAAACAAAAACATAATTCTAGGAACTAGTTAGGTAATAATATATTTGTTTTAAGAAAAGAAAGAAAAAGCTTCCATTACTTCTGGATTATTGAACATATTTGTCCTAAAAAGTAATAAATCTATTGTTATTACCTGATAATATATAACTGAACAAGAATTTCCTTATTTCACTTATATATTCTAAGGCTATATGAATCAGAAGTAATAAGAAATATAACTGGAATGTAACATGATCCCACACAGTGTGTGACTATCAGAATGCAGTTACATTCAGTTATAAATATAGTTTTTTTATAGAGAACCATCTCTTAGTATAATAAATGAAGAGATATCAGGAATTAGAATGTCAGTCCATTGAATCTTCTTGGTCCATGGATGATGTGGCATAACGGCCTCTTTTGTGAGAATGATGATTCCCATTTTGTTCTGAAATTTTCTGGGTGCTGCCTGAAGGTGAAGATGATGTCATTCTTCTGCTGGTGGGAGTGTTGCTGCTTGTGGGTTCTGTCAGATTTAATTTTAAAAGGGTTTGTTGTAGTTCATCTGCTGATCTGCTTCTGTAAATTGTACCTTGGTAGTTAAATCTGACTGAAAAGGGGAAGCCCCATTGATACATAATGTTGTGGCGTTGCAGTTCCATTAGTTGGGGTTTCATGGATCGTCTTTTAGTAATAGTAAGTTGGGATAGGTCAGCAAAAATTTGATAATTGTGTCCTTGAAAATTAAGTTCCTTTTTTTCTCTTGTAGCAATTAGTATTTGTTCTTTCGTTCTGTAATAATGAAATTTTGTGATTATATCACGTGGGGGTCCATCTTTCTTTTTGGCTGTGATGGCTCTGTGTACTCTGTCCAGTTCTAAACGTTCAATAGGGATATCTGGCTTTAGTTCTTGTAATAGAGCAGTAATAATAGATTGCAGGTCTGTCACAGTTTCAGGTATTCCCCTTATGCGCAAGTTTGAACGTCTGGCTCTATTTTCGTAATCTTCGAGCTTAGTTTGACGTATTAAATTCTCTTTTTTTAATTGTTCCAATTCTGTTATATTTTCTTGGGTTGTAATTTCAATTTCATCCATTTTTATTTCTAAGGCTGCGGTGCGGTTTCCCAGCTCTCTTATTTCTTTGGTTAGGCTTTTTGTTATTTGGTCTGAGGTTTGTTTTAAAGCCTTATGAAGCATCTTTTCAAATTGTAATAATATTACTGGGGATACTGAGGAGGCTTGTGGAGAAGTTTGTGAGAGGATTTGTTCTGTATCTGACTCAAATGGAGAGTCTTGCTGTGACATTTTCTGTCTGTGAGAGCGCCCTGATGCTGTATATTGTGAGGTGACTGGAGCTGCTTCAGCTGCAGTGAGTGCCTGTGAGCTCTTTGTGAGGTGATTTTTATTTCTGCCACGGTTTCCTCCCAGTACCATATTTCCTGCCCAAACTTTCACAGTTTGTTGTAGGCAGGACTTTCAAACATGCCCCTTTACCTCCCCAGTGGGCAGTATTCAGCAGAATTGATGGTGGATATGACCTCAGGGGGGCATGATATACAAATGAATGCCACCTCTATTAACATATCGATGCTGGTCCACAGCTATTTACATATTCATGCTGCCTCGATTTACATATCAATGCAGGTTATTTACATGGAAACACAGGGTCTGCAGGTGAGTCATATGTACACGGCAATAGGGCAGAGCTGGGCAGCATTAGTAACAGAACTTCACACTGAGATATCAGGACACAGCACAGAACTAAAACTTCAAGAGACAAGGGAATTTAAACTGGGATAGTTGGCAAGTATGAGGCAGTTGCTTTGGGCCCCACAACAATGATGGGACCCAGGGCAGCTGCCCCTTTTGCTCTGCCTTAAAGACGGCCCTGCCTGGTACCTGCCCTGTCACATGAAAGGAAGGGGGGAAGGTAAGTATGTCATAAGCTCCTATATACCTGGAAGTACTAGGTATGCTACATTGTTTCCCCAGGGGAGGTGAAGCAAATGTTAATAAGCTTCTGCAGGACTGGAAATAAAGTCAACCTGGTGCAAGTTCAATGAGGTGACCATATTTAAAAAGGGATCAAAGTCTTTACCAAGTAACTGCAGACTGGTTAGTTTAAAGTGGTTGTAAACCTCACACATGAAATATGAACAAAGCATATCCCTCTATAGTGTGTACTTGTCTCAATTAAGAGCACTAAGGGGGTTATTTACTAAAACTGCAGAGTGCAATATATGGTGCAGCTTTGCATATAAATCAATCAGATTCCAGGTTTTATTGCCAAAGCTCAAATGAACAAAGCTGCAGTTGGAAACTGATTGGATTCTGCATGCTCCAGGTTTAGTAAATCTCCCCCTAAGTGTAATTTCTGGCTGCTGCTTTGTTCCTCTGCTATCAGCATGAGTCACTGAGACTGACAGCCTCAGCTGTGTGCTGTGTGAAGGGGGGGTGTCCCTTCCATCCAATCAGCTCTCAGACCTTTTCTCAATGCGCTCTGCATAGTGTAACTTCAGCTCTCCACCCCCTTTTTTCTGAACTCTCAGATAAGCTTATAAATTCAGCACTTTGAATGGATGTAGATAAGACTGCAGATAGACAGGTACAACTTATGTAGGAGCATTTGTTTCATCTCTGTGTATCACCTGAGGATAGTCCCTTCACTAGGTATATGTATGGGCTAACAACCAATTTACTTTTATAGTTGGGAAGATACTGGAGAGTTTAATAAAAGACCACATAGAAAAGTTTTTGCTAAAAAAAATAATTTTAACCGCTTCAGCCCTGGAGGATTTTACCCCCCCTCCTGACCAGAGCACTTTTTTCAATTTGGCACTGCGTTGCTTTAACTGACAATTGCGTGGTTGTGCGATGCTGTAACCAAACTAAATTTGCCACCTGTTGCCAACGTTGAGTTCCACCTGGTGGACATGTCACAAATGAGGTGGTTGGTAGGCAGGTTGCATTCCGTATGAATGTCAGCCAGCTGAGCACTGGCATTGTATGACCGGCGGAAATGACCACAGACTTCTCTGACTTGCCTCAGGAGATCTTATAAGCCTGGGTATCTGCTCAAGAACCGCTACACCACCAAATTCAGGACGCGTGCCAAACATGGAACATGGGTCAAGTGTCCCTGTCAGAGGGCGGAGAGAGGGTTGGTGCCATTGTCGCATACAACCATTCCTGGCTGAAGCTGGTGTGGCATCAACCACCTCTGAGCCTGCTACTGCAGAGCTGACAGAATCTCTGCCCAAGTGTGGCTCCTGTCCCCTAGGCAGATCAACTCAAGCACCGCATTGCATCTTTTAGCTTGACTGCTTGCGTAGCCCCTTGAACGCTTATGAAGCACTGCTGGCTCAGAGGACAAATCTGCAGAAGAGGCTACAGAGGAAGAAAAAGAGGAGGGGGTGGGGGAGAGAGCTGTGGCAGAATCACCACTAGCATTTTGGAGGCGTAGTGGCTCCAACAACACTGAACCCTGTCCTGCATCCTTTCCAGCTACCAGCAGAGTTACCCAGTGCACCATGAAGGAAAAGTAACGTCCCTGCCCATGCCTGCTGGACCATGAGTCAGCGGTAATATGAACCTTACTGCTGACCACCCTGTCCAACGAGGCCAAAACATTGCCTTCCGCATGCCGGTAGAGAGCCAGAAGGGCCTTCCCTGAAAAGAAATGGCGTTTTGGAACCTGCCACTGAGGTACAGCACATTCCACAAATTCACGAAAGGGGGCAGAGTCTACCAGCTGAAAAGGCAAGAGTTGCAGTGCTAGCAATTTGGCCAAGCTAGCATTTAGACGCTGAACATGTGGATGGCTGGGACCGAATTCCTTTTTACGGTTCAGCAACTGGGGTAGGGAAATTTGCCTGCTAAAATCAATTGGTGGTGTACTGCTAGCAGATTGGCTGCAAGTACTTGGGACACCTATTGCTATACCTTCATTCCTCTCAGTGCAGGTTTTTTTAGAGAACTGTAGGTATAGTAGGGTTGGAGATCCCAGATGAGGAGCAAGGAGAAGTTTGCCTTTTTCTATGATGTGGCTCTTTCATGTGCTGTTGCTTACAAACTGCATGGCAGGTCATCATATGTCTGGTCAAGCATGTGGTGCACCACGGCCACCTGCAGAGGATGCGCCATGTTCATGACCACCACTGTTGATTGTAGACACAGAAGCTGCTTGCCCTCTTTTAGTGGCCTGTGAGCGTCTGTCTCTCCTTGGCCTTCTGGAAATGATGTATTTTTTGTTTTGCAACACCACACTACGCTGTATTAGATACTGTGTACACCGCCTGCAGTGTATTAGAAAGTATACACCACCAAATGCACTGTATATATAGGCTACACTGAATGCGGAGTATATATATGTATGTATACCAGACTGTATATATTTATATATATATATATATATATATATATATATATATATTAATGCACCGCCTGAAGTGTATTAGAAACTGTACACACTGTATTAGATACTGTGTACACTGCCTGCACTGTAGTAGAAACTGTACAATGGCTGTACTGTATTATATACTGTGTACACCGCCTGCACTGTATTAGAAACTGTACAATGGCTGCACTGTATTGTATACTGTGTTGTATACTGTGTACACCACCAGAAGTGTAGTAGAAACTGTACACACGGTATTAGATACTGTGTACACCACCTGCACTGTATTAGAAACTGTACAACGGCTGCACTGTATTGTATACTGTGTACACAACCAGAAGTTTATTAGAAACTGTACACACTGTATTACATACTGTGTACACCACCTGAAGTGTATTAGAAACTGCACACACTGTATTAGATACTGTGTACACCGCCTGCACTGTAGTAGAAACTGTACAATGGCTGCACTGTATTGTTCTTTGTATCTCTTGAATACTACTTTTAGGTGGTTTCCCCACAGTAAATTGTCTCCCTTCACTCCCTACAGTAAGGTCTTCATAAACAGAATTCTGGTGGGAATATCTCCCCACTACAGCTCTTTAGGCCTCATGCACACGAGCCGCTGTTAAACGCGTGTTCAGAGGCAGTTGGACACTTTTTTCAACTGCCCCTGAACTCATTCAATGTTATCCTATGTGTCCATGTACACAGTCTCGTTTTTTGGCGTTTTTAGGCAGTTGCATTTAACCTCGTTTTTCCAGAAGCAAAAAAATGGGTTCAGACGCAAAAGTTTTCCATGTTTCAGACGCCAGACGCGACTAAATGCGGTTACCGCGTTTAGCCGCGTTTGCGTTTATAAGTGTTTTTAAAGGAACCCTATTTTTTGGACCAGAAAACACAGAAATATGATGCTAAACTGCAGCAGAGAATGACATTTTGCGACCCGAATTTGGGGCCCCATATCTCGGGGCCACTTGGTACCCCAAATTTGGTGTGCAAACAGAGTGGAACTAGCACTACAATATATCCAAAGGGGGGATCCTAGCACTAAGTGGCCCCTAGATACGGGCCCCAAAGTCAGGTCGCAAAATGTCATTCTCTGCTCTGCAATATGTTCAATATGGGATCCATTTCCAAAAAAAAACACAGAAAGAGAGGCAAATGCAAGTATACAACTGCTCTCTCTCCTGCTGCTGCTCACTCTGATCAAAATGGCAGAAATAGTTAAAATTTATCATGCTTTCTGAGCTTGGGGAAGGTCTTTGTTATCTTAACTAAATACTTCTAGACGCAAACGCGGTTAAACGCGGTTAGACGCGGCAAAATGCTAAATGCCGGTTTCAGCTTTTAAAAACCTGTGTTCAGCAGAGTTAGCACCGGCGTCTCGTGTGCATGAAGCCTAATGCCCCGTACACACAGTCGGACATTGATCGGACATTCCGACAACAAAATCCTAGGATTTTTTCCAACGGATGTTGGCTCAAACTTGTCTTGCATACACACGGTCACACAAAGTTGTCGGAAAATCCGATCATTCTGAACGCGGTGACGTAAAACACGTACGTCGGGACTATAAACGGGGCAGTAGCCAATAGCTTTCATCTCTTTATTTATTCTGAGCATGCGTGGCACTTTGTGCATCGGATTTGTGTACACACGATCGGAAATTCCGACAACGGATTTTGTTGTCGGAAAATTTTATAGCCTGCTCTCAAACTTTGTGTGTTGGAAAATCCGATGGAAAATGTGTGATGGAGCCCACACACTGTCGGAATTTCTGACAACAAGGTCCTATCACACATTTTCCGTCTGAAAATCCGACCGTGTGTACGGGGCATAAGTTTTTTTGGAATTTAACAAGCAAAACTGAAATATCAGTATTCTGTAAATTTAGCTTTTAACAGCTAACTGGTTTGCCCCACAGCCTAGTCACCAACTTTGCAAAATCACATGCAGTATTATCACTAGAATATAGTAGAATTGAGCCTAAACTCTTTATTTTACTTTGCAGCTTTATTGCCACCCTATGAAGGAGAGTTCACCAGTGTCTTGAGGCCTGTGTTTACCAAAGAGAAGGAATCATTTGTCTTGTCCTGTTCTGTGTCCTCCAGCCTTGAGAGACACAAGCCAAGTGTCCAGTGGTTTAGGGATGGTATGTAAATTTTCTTATATGCAATAAAAGAAAGGTTGTAAAAAAAAAAAAAAAAACAGAAACCGAAGAAGAAAAAAATAATGTATATTAGGAATTATTGATTGAAGAAGTTGGCTCCCTAGCCCGCAACCTCCTGGGGCACGTCATTTTTTTCCCCCAGGAGACTGCGGGATCAATGAAATAGTGGAGTGTATCTCCAACTGTGAAACAAAAGAAAGTCACAATCGGCTTCCCACAAGCAAGATAGCAGCACCGGGGACCTGAAAATCAGCGAAGAACCGGCCCGGGTGATGACAGCACTAGTTTCCTGGGCTGATAAGTTCTGTATATTAAAAGTCAGCAGCTACAGTATTTGTAGCTACTGTCTTTTATTTTTTTTATAACTGACTGGAACTTCTCTTTAAACTCATACACTGGTTTTGGGTCAATGTTATTTTAACTTTTATTAGTAGTAATAATAGTCGTTTATCTGTGTTTGTTTCTACTATATGTATGCAAGCTTTCTTTTGCAAATACACATTTAATGACAAAGGATTCCCGAAGCATTATGGATTATCTAAAGAAGGAACACAGCAGAAGCAGCCTGCCTCATGGATGGCTTTGTCAGAATAAAACTTTGCATTAAGGATTACCTAAAATTCACATTAAAGTGATTGTAAAGCTTCTTTTTTTTTTTCTAAACTAACAAACATGTTCTACTTACCTCCTCTGTGCAAGGGTTTTGCACAGAGTAGTCCCGATCCTCCTCTTCTGGGGTCCCCCTGCAGCGCTCCTGGCTCCTCCTCTTCTCGAGTGCTCCCTCAAAAAGCCGCATTCCATGGGGGCACTGGTGCGGGTGCGCTCCTGAGTCCTACTGCTGTGTCCATTGACACAGACAGCAGCACTCGGCCCTGCCCCTGGCTCCCGTGTCTCTGGATTTGATTGACAGCAGCGGAAGCCAATGGCTCCTGCTGCTATCAATCTATCTAATGAGGACACGAAACAGCGGCTGGAGCTGCTGTGCTTGTTCCCGTCACTGGAACGATTGGGCTCAGGTAAGAAAAAAAGGGGGAGGGGGGGTTGGGGGGGAGGGTGCTTCAGCACAAAAGGTTTTTCACCTTAATGCATAGAAGATGAATGCATTAAGGTGAAAAACCCTGAGGGTTTACAACCCCTTTAAGGTTTACCTACAGATAACAGACACAAACCGTGTACAAGTCTAATATAAAATGTTGGTATTAAATTTAATTCTTTGATGCAAGGAATATGAGTAACAATCTCTTTAAAAAAATGCTGACCAGGGGCCAGAGATTAACATTAGCAGGCTCAACATGTGTTTCCTTTACAGTCGGTTCACACCTGAATCGCACAGAAATTCCTGTGCAACTCATTGCATCCAAATCACATGGTGCACTGTTTGCGATCTGCGTTTGGGGTGTGGTTAGGAATAACTGACATTGGCAGCAGATCGCAAACCCAGTGCATTTTGAACATAGTGTAGGAAACACACACAGAACAAGCATTTTCCGCACTGCGTTCTGGTGTGAACAAGCCGTAAGTAGTTATAATATCACAATTTTTTAATTTTCCTTTCATCAGGAACACCACTAAAAGAGACAGAGCACAGGGAAATAATTTGTGAGGGGTGTGAAATTTCTCTTCGTGGATCCCCGGCTTTCAAAGAAGATGAGGGATACTATACGATCAGTGTGCCTGCTGCATCTGGTCACCAGGAGCAAACTGCCTATATGTTTGTAAGAGGTGAGCTGAAAAAAAAATGCACCTTTTCCTATAACCTGCTCCCTAAGATGAATTATAAGAAATGGTTTTCAAAGAATGTCATGAATTTTCATATAGTTAAAGCTGAACTCCAGACAAATAGCTACACAGATTAAATACATCTAGGAGAGCTATTTAACCTGCTGAATGGTTTGTGTTTTTCGACTATTCAGTCCTGAGGAGTACACACCTCTGCCACACCACACAGCCCTGTCTGGTAGGTTAAGGAACCTGATCTTTCTCTGATGCAGCTCAGTAAAACTTGCAGATCATTTTCTCACAATGTGACTGAACAGTGAAAAAAGAAGCAGCAGACAGGTAAGCTAATTTCTTTTTTATTCTGTTCCTTCCTCCTGTCAGCTATGGATGAGCTTAAAGTGGGGTTCCACCCAAATTTTGAACAATATCTGTATGTATTATCTTCCTTGCCTAGATGCTGACATAAATTTAAATCGCCGTAATTACCTTTTATTTTATTCTTCTTTGCACTTCCTGGTTCTCCTCCCGTGGGAGTAGGTGTGTTTCTAGCCTCTCCCAGACTCCTGGGAGCTAGTCTCAGGCTTCCCAGGATGCCACTGAGCATGTGCGGGAATGAGCAGTGAATGCTGGGAGCACAGCATTCACCACATCCAGGAAATAAATGCTTGTGGGCTTCAAATGCCCACAATGAAGATGGAAACCGCCTGCAGTGAATAATATAAGTTATTCTTTCCGACGAAATCTGACACAGGCGGACATATTACACACAATATGTGAGTATGTAATGCTGAGAAGAAAAGTTTGTGAATGAACTCCAAAAAAAAAAAAAACGATAGATAGGTGGACCCCCGCTTTAAGGTACAGTCTGAACACAAATTCAGACCAAACCTTGGCTGTTCAGGTGCTTTAACAAAGGCTCCTCAGGTCTAGTATGAATTTTAATGAGGATGCCACACAAAAAAAATGTTCAGAGGGCCCCCTAAATTGTTTACCAGACCTTTTGAGTCTTGTATGCATTTTATGGGGAAACCCCATGTAGAAATCAAGAAAAGAAAGTAAACCAGAAGGGGGGAGGGGACAAGCATATGTTCCCCCACACTCCAAACCATAGCAGGCCACATGTCCTCAACATGTGGGTGTTCCTTGCCAGAAGAAGGCATCCCTGGCCAGTGGCGGCTGGTGAAGTTTTAGGACGGGGGGGCGCCAGACCCCGCCCTTCCTTTTTGACCCCTCCCACTTGGTGAAAATGGGCGCGGTTTCAGCGAAATAGTGGGCGTGGCTCTAAGGTGGTGTGGTTAGCGTCTGAGATGAACGAGGGATGGAGGGAGAGGGAGAGAGGGACAGCAGGCCTAGATCCTACACAACAATAGAAATATGTGTATTCTAGAAAGTTTAACAATCAACAGATAAAGATACTCCAAACACCTGGTGTTAGCGCTTCAATCATCCCGGCACCATGGTTGTTATGGTGTCAGGATGATTGAAGCGCATTATTACTATTATTACATTGTAATATAAAATTAAATCATTCAACTCACCATAATGCAGAATCAGTAGGAGCCCCGAGTGTGTCACTAGCCACATCGCCTACAACCAGATGCCATCAGGTGTCCCCAGCAGTCCGTCCTTACATGCAGCCTGTGTCACATCAAATGCAGCCTCTGTCACATAAAATGCAGCCTCTGTCACATAAAATGCAGCCTCTGTCTCCCCAAATGCAGCCTCTGTCCCCCCCCAAATGCAGCCTCTGCCCCCCCCAAATGCAGCCTCTGTCCCCCCCCCCAAATGCAGCATGCCTGTGTCCCATTAATTGCAGCCTCTGTTCCCATTAAATGCAGCCTCTGTTCTCCAAAATGCAGCCTCTGTCCCCCACAAATGTAGCATGCCTGTGTCCCATTAAATGCAGCCTCTGTCCCCCCAAATGCAGCCTCTGTCCCCCCAAATGCAGCCTCTGTCCCCCCCAAATGCAGCATGCCTGTGTCCCATTAAATGCAGCCTCTGTCCCCCCAAATGCAGCCTCTGTCCCCCCCCAAATGCAGCATGCCTGTCCCCCCCCCAAATGCAGCCTCTGTCCCCCCCAAATGCAGCCTCTGTCCCCTCAAATGCAGCATGCCTGTGTCCCATTAAATGCAGCCTCTGTTCCCCCAAATGCAGCCTCTGTCCCCCCAAATACAGCCTCTGTCCCCCCCCAAATGCAGCCTCTGTCCCCCCCAAAATGCAGCCTCTGTCCCCCCAAAATGCAGCCTCTGTTCCCCCCCAAATACAGCCTCTCCCCCCCCCCAAATACAGCCTCTGCCCCCCCCAAAATGCAGCCTCTGCCCCCCCCCCAAAATGCAGCCTCTGCCCCCCCAAATACAGCCTCTGTCCCCTTACATCAGAGTTGCCATCAGTGTCCCCCCACAGCATGTGTCCCCATCAGAGCGCCCCACAGCATGTGTCCCCCACAGCAGGTGTCCCCCATGAGAGCCCCCCACAGCAGGTGTCCCCCATCAGAGCCCCCAACAGCAGGTGTCCCCTTTAGAGCCCCCCACAGCAGGTGTCCCCCATAGCAGGGTGTCTCCATCAAAGTCCCCCCACAGAAGGTGTCCCCCATCAGAGTCCCCATCAGAGCCCCCCACCAGAGCCCCCCACAGCAGGTGTCCCCTATCAAAGCCCCCCACAGCAGGTGTCCCCCATCAGAGCCCCCCACAGCAGGTGTCCCCCATCAGAGCCCCCCCCACAGCAGGTGTCCCCCATCAGAGTCCCCCCACAGCAGGTGTCCCCCATCAGAGCTCCCTACAGCAGGTGTTCCCCATCAGAGCCCCCCACAGCAGGTGTCCCCCACAGCAGGTGTCCCCGTCAGAGTCCCCCCACAGCAGGTGTCCCCATCAGAGTCCCCCCACAGCAGGTGTCCCCATCAGAGTCCCCCCACAGCAGGTGTCCCCATCAGAGTCCCCCCACAGCAGGTGTCCCCATCAAAGTCCCCCCCACAGCAGGTGTCCCCATCAGAGTCCACCCACAGCAGGTGTCCCCCACAGAGCCCCCCCACAGCAGGTGTCCCCCTCAGAGCCCCCCCCCACAGCAGGTGTCCCCATCAGAGCCCCCTCAAATGCAGCCTCTGTCCCCCCTCAAATGCAGCCTCTGTCCCCCCCAAATGCAGCCTCTGTCCCCCCCCAAATGCAGCCTCTGTCCCCCCCAAATGTAGCCTCTGTCCCCCCCATTCTCCACACAGTGCCCGCGGTACTTACCTTGGGTCTCCTGCGGTGTCCTCCTCCTCACACTGGCACCAGCATTCTTCCTGTTTTCTCTCTCGGGCGCAATGAGAGAGAGAGGCAGGAAGTGACATCTGACTCAGGGCAGATGTCAATCAAATCTGAAGTGCCGAGTAGCTTCCGCCCGGCGCCTGTAGTATGTATTAGTATGGCCGGGCGGAAGCTACTCGGCGCTTCAGAAAACGCCACAAGGTGGGCTAAACGCCCGCAAATGCAGCGCCACGTCTGCAATCTCGTGATTGCATAGACGTGGCGCTTCCTATAAGTGCACTGTGTCCGGCGTCGCACTGTGTCCGGCGTCCGAACACAGTGCACTTAAGATCCTTTTTTTTTTCCTTTTTATTTATTTTTTTTTTAAAGGGCCAGTAATAAAAAATTTTTTTTTTTTTTTTACTTTTTTTTTTGCTGCCTGGAGGGGGGGGGGGGGGTGGGCGGCACCCAGGCGCCCCCTATGGACGGGCCGCCACTGTCCCTGGCAAAGCACCTTGTCCTCCTGATAATGAGGACAAGGGCCTCCTTACCACAACCCTGGCCTGGTGGTTGTGGGGGTCTGTGGGCAGGGGGCTTATAGTAATCTGTATTCTTCCCGGGTGAAATCATTGACCATATATAGATATGACCATATACAGTATCTCACAACAGTGAGTACACCTCTCACATTTTTGTAAATATTTTATTATATCTTTTCACGTGACAACGCTGAAGAAATGACACTTTGCTACAATGTAAAGTAGTGAGTGTACAGCTTGTATAACAGTGTAAATTTGTTATACTGTTATACAAGCTGTACACTCACTACTTTACATTGTAGTAAAGTGTCATTTCTTTAGTGTTGTCACATGAAAAGATGTAAAAAATACAGTATTTACAAAAATGTGAGAGGTGTACTCACTTTTGTGATAATGAAATGACAGAAATCATTATAAGATTTTTTTTTTTCTTATTTCACGTGCCTTTAATTTTACTTTCTCCACACTTACATGCAGGCCAGGCTGTCCAGGAAAAATGGCAGTGTCATGAGTTGGGCCAAACTATAACACTGTTAGGGGAGCTTGAGTAGTTAGGAACAACTGGAATAAAAAGATTTAAACAATAGGAATAAAAGGCAAACATTGTAAGCACCCCGTCACCTTTGCTGGGCTTCAGTTTGAGAAATCTGTGGAGAAAATTTGTAAATTAAAGTAAAATAAAATGGAATTAACATACTGAATATTATTTCTATGTATTTATTACCACATGCAGTTATGAGACTGCAACAATGGTAAAAAATTGTAAAAAACCCCATGATGTACTGTTGACACTAGTGTTCTAGAACACCAGTCTAGTTGTAACACCAAGTTACCCTTTAACCTCTTTACTCAGAGGTTTATGAACCCAATATGAAATTCTCTTATCTCTTCTCTTAGAGAAGAAGATCACAGAACAAATAAAGCTTACAGAATGCAACATGCAAACAAAGCATGTAGTAAAGATTTTTGAGTTTTACTCTCTTCTATTTCATTCAAATATTCCATCTTTTTTTCACCACTATGGTATATTTTATACATTGTTTTAATGTTTCTATTTAAGTAGTAACAAAAACATATGTTTTGTTTAATACCAATACTATATATATATATATATATATATATATATATATATATATATATATATATATATATATATACTGTGTGTACAGTGCCTTGCAAAAGTATTCACTCCCCCTTGGCATTTTTCATGTTTTGTTGCCTCACAACCTGGCTTTAACATGGATTGTTTGAGGATTTGCATCATTTAACCGCTTCCTGACCACCTCACGCAGATATACTGGGGCAAAAGGGCACATACAGGCAGATTAATGTACTTGTATGTTGCCCTTTAAGAGGCGGCTTGCGGGCCTGCCCACCGGGAGCTCCATGACCGTGATCGCTGGTCCGGCAGACCCGATGTCCGCGGGGATACCCGCGATCGTCTCACGGTGAGGAAGAACTGGGAGATGCTAATGTAAATAAGCATCTCCCTGTTCTGCCTAATGATACTGTCACTGATCACAGCTCCCTGTAATTGGGAGCGGTGATCAGTGATTTGTCACACATAGCCCCTCCCCCCCACAGTTAGAATCACTTCCTAGGACACACCCCTACAGTGCCACCTAGTGGTTAACCCCTTCACTGCCAGTCACATTTACACAGTAACCAATGCATTTTTAATTGCACCGATCGCTGTATAAATGTGAATGGTCCCAAAATCGCGCCCAAATTGTCCGTTGTGTCCGCCATAATGTCGCAGTCATGATGAAAATCGATGATCGCTGCCATTACTAGTAAAAACAAATTATAAATAAAAATGCCATAAAACTATCCCCTATTTTGTAGACGCTATCACTTTTGCACAAACCAATCAATAAACGCTTATTGCGATTTTTTTTTTTTTTACCAAAAATATGTAGAATACGTATCAGCCTAAACTGAGGAAAAAACATTTTTTTAATATATTTTTTGGGGATATTTATTATAGCAAAAAGTAAAAAATAATGCGTTTTTTTAAAAATTGTCGCTATTTTTTTGTTTATAGCGCAAAAAATAAAAACCGCAGAGGTGATCAAATACCACCAAAAGAAAGCTCTATTTGTGGGGGAAAAAAAAGATGTCAATTTTGTTTGGGAGCCACGTCGCATGACCGCGCAATTGTCAGTTAAAGCGACGCAGTGCCGAATCGCAAAGTGCTCTGGTCAGGAAGGGGGTAAATTCTTCCGGGGCTGAAGTGGTTAATTTACAGAACATGCCCACAACTTTGGAGATTTTTTTTTTTTTTTTTATTGTGAAGCAAACAACAAATAGGACAAAATAACAGAAAAAGTCAATGTGTATAACTATTCACCCCCCTAAAGTTAATACTTTGTAGAGCCACCTTTTGCGGCTATAACAGCTCCAAGTCGCTTTGGATAAGTCTCTATGAGCTTGCCACATCTTACCACTGGGATTTTTTCCCATTCCTTCTTCCAAAACTGCTCCAGCTCCTTCAAGTTGGATGGTTTGCGCTTGTGAACAGCAATCTTTAAGTCTGACCACAGATTTTCTATTGGATTGAGGTCTGGGCTTTGACCAGTGTTGCTTTAGCAGTGTGTTTGGGGTCATTGTCCTGCTGGAAGGTGAACCTCCGTCCTAGCCTCAAATCACACACAGAGTGGTACAGGATTTGCTCAAGAATATCCCTGTATTTAGCACCATCCATCTTTCCCTCAACTCTGACCAGTTTCCCAGTCCTGACTGCTGAAAAACATCCCCACAGCATGATGCTGCCCCACCATGTTTCACTGTGGGGATGGTGTTCTTTGGGTGATGTGATGTGTTGGGTTTGCTCCAGACATAGCGTTTACTTTGATGGCCAAAAAGTTCAATTTTAGTCTCATCAGACCAGAGCACCTTCCTCCATACATTTTGGGAGTCTCCCACATGCCTTTTCGCAAACTCAAAACGTGCCATTTTGTTTTTTGTTGAAAGTAATGACTTTCTTTCTGGCCACTCTGCCATAAAGCCCAACACTATGGAGTGTATGGCTTAATGTCGTCCTATGTACAGATACTCCAGTCTCTGCTGTGGAACTCTGCAGCTCCTCCAGGGTTACCTTTGGTCTCTGTGCTGCCTCTCTGATTAATGCCTTCCTTGCCCGATTCGTGCGTTTTGGTGTACGGCCGTCTCTTGGCAGATTTGCTGTTGTACCATGTTCTTTACATTTGGTTATGATAGATTTGATGGTGCTCCTAGGGATCATCAAAGATTTGGATATTTTTTTATAACCTAACCCTGACTTCTCAGCAACATTGTCCCTTACTTGTTTGTATAGTTCCTTGGTCTTCATGGCAGTGTTTGGTTAGTGGTGCCTCTTGCTTAGGTGTTGCAGCCTCTGGGGCATTTCAAAAAGGTGTGTATATGTAATGACAGATCATGTGACATTTAGATTGCACACAGGTGGACATCATTTCACTAATTATGTGACTTCTGAAGGTAATTGGTTGCACCAGAGCTTTTTATGGGCTTCATAACAAAGGAGGTGAATACATACGCACATGCCAAATATCATTTTTTAATTTCTGAAAAATAGTTTTATGTATATATTTTTCTAATTTTACTTCACCAACTTAGACTATTGTGTTCTGATCCATCACATATAATTCAGTTTAAAAAAACATTGAACTAAAGGCTGTGATATAACAAAATAGGTAAAAAGCCAAGGGGGGTGAATACTTTTGCAAGCCACTGTGTGTGTGTGTGTGTATATATATATATATATATATATATATATATATATACTGTATATACACACAATAGGATGATGTTAAGCTTCAGAGGCATTTTGAATAAATCCACAGCTGTTGCAACATCACAATCTCAGAGAGTTAATGATTTGTATTGATATGTTTGTCTATGGTTTTATGAAATTGAATTTTATATTATCAACATAGAATGGCTATTTTTTCTGGATTCAATAAATGCCTAATAAAACTCACTGGCAAAACAAGCCAGAAACCAGGGATAATTTAAAACTTATCATGGATGTATGCAATCTTTTCTAACTGACTTTGCTATTTAAAATACCCTGATAATACAACAAAATTGATAGTACAATAAAACCGTAGCAAAGTTCACAGACATATGCGATAAAAACTTTTATAAATACATAGACAAGCATGATAATGAAAGTAATGCAGCATAATTCTTTTCTCAAATGATGAAATTAAGTATTATTATTATAATACAGTTTTAATATAGCGGCAACAGTTTATGCAGCGCTTTACAATATAAAAGGGAGACAATACAGTTACAATACAATACAAGACAGGGTGGGGCAGGTGGTACAAAAGGTTCTTACTGTGGGCAATGAGCTGATGGAAGTGGTAAAAGATTAGCTGGAGGCGTGATAGGCTTCCCTGAAGAGATGAATTTTCAGAGATTGCCTGAAGGCAGCTAGAGTAGGAAATAGCCAGACAGGTTGAGGTAGAGAGTTCCAGAGAATGGGAGAGGCTCTGGAGAAATCCTGGAGACGAGCATGGGAGGAGGAGACAAGGGAGCTTGAGAGTAGGAGTTTTTGAGAGGAGCGGAGAGGACGGTTTGGGTGAAATTTGAAGACAAGATCGATGATGTAGCTCGGGGGCAGAGTTGTGAATTGCTTTGTATGTTGTGGATAGTATTTTGAATGTAATGCGCTGGGCGATTGGGAGCCAGTGTAGGGATTGGCGGAGAAGGGTGGCAGACACTGTGCGATTGGTAAGGTGGATAAGTCTGGCAGCAGCATTCATAATAGACTGAAAAGGGGATAGCCTATGGAGAGGCAGGCCTATTAGAAGGAAGTTGTAATACTCAAGGCGAGAGATAACAAGGGAGTGAATGAGTAGCTTGGTAGTTTCATTAGTTAAATAGGAGTGAATTTTAGAAATGTTACGGAGGTGAAGTCTACAAGCTTTTGACAACGATTGGATTTGGGGCTGAAAGGACAGGTCAGAGTCTAGGATTACACCTAGTTCCCTGGCATGAGGGGAGGGATGGATGGTTGCATTTGCATTTTAATGGAAAAGTCATGGATGGGGCACGGGAGGGGAGGGGGGAATATTACTAGCTTGGTTGAAGAGAGATTTTGTTCAAGGAAGTGGTGCAACATCCATGCTGATATGTCAGTTAGTAATGCGAAAGGAGACTGAAGGAGAGAGGTGAGGAGTAGACAGATAGATTTGGGTGTCATCGGCGTATAGATGGTAACGGAAGCCGTGGGCGGTTATCTAGTGACCAAGGGAGGAGGTGTAGATAGAGAAAAGAAGGGGTCCAAGAACAGAGCCTTAGAGGACCCCCACAGAAAGTGAAAATGAAGAGGAGGAGACAGAGTTGGAGGAGAACGAGGATAGAATAGAATCTTGGAGGCCAAGGGAACGGAGTTTATTGAGAAGGAGCAGGCAGCACACAGTATCAAAGGTCGCAGAGAGGTCAAGTAGTAGGAGTACGGAGTAGCGGCCATTGGTTTTAGCCGTTAGTAAATCGTTAGTGAGTTTTAGTAAGGCAGTTTCCGTGGAGTACTGCGAGCGAAAGCCAGACTGTAAGGGGTCAAGAAGGTTATTTTCACTGAGGTAGGCGCTAAGAAGGTTGTAGACTAAGTGTTCCAGAAGTTTAGAGGTGAATGGGAGCAATGAGATGGGTTTTAAGTTGTTCAGGTTGGTAGGGTCCAGTGAGGGCTTTTAAATATGGGGGTGATCTGCGCATGTTTTAGAGGGGAGGGGAAGATGCCACTAGAATGGGAGAGATTGAAGATGTGAGTGAGGGAGCATAGGATAGAATAAGAGGGTGACTGTAGTAGTTGTGAGGGAATAGGATCCAGGGGACAATTGGTTAGGTGGGCATCTGAGAAAAGTTTTGTAACCTCTTCAGTAGTAGCCAGTTCAAAAGAGAAGAGTGTTGACTGTGCTCTTAGGCAAGGTATGTTGAATGGAGATGTCCTCACGTATTGCATCAATATTGTCTTTGAAATGATTGTCAATCTCTGGGGCAGTGAGTGAGTTAGTGGGTAGAGGGGGTGGGGGACGAAGCAGAAAGTTAAAGATTGAGAAGAGCCGACGGGACTGGATGACAAGGTATTAATAAGAGAGACAAAGAAGGCTTGTTTGGCAACATGGAGGCAGGAATTGTATTTTAGGAGGGCAGATTTATATAGGGTGAAGTTCTGCAGGCATTTGGTTTTATGCCATAGTCTTTCAAGAGCGCGGCAATGTCTCTTGAGATTTCTAGCATTGTCAGTTTGCCAGGGATTTAACAGTCGGGGCCTGATTCTGCGTGTAGTTAGAGGAGCAAGTGCGTCCAGTGATGATGAGAGTGAACTTTTGTAGACAGAGGTGGCCAGTACAGGACAGGGAAGAGATTATGTCATATAGGTGGTCAGTAGCAGAATAGAGAAGAGAAGGGTTAAAGTGGCGAAGGTTCACACAAGTAATTGTTGGCTGCTTGGAGGGATGGGTGGTTGGAGGCAAGGATACAGTGAAACTGATGAGGTTGTGATCAGAGAGAGGAAAGGGGGTGTTGGTGAGGTTTCCAGGAGTGCAGAGATGGGAGAATACAAGGTCAAGTGTATTAGCATTGGATTGAGTGGAAGTGTGTGTCCATTGGGTTAGGTCAAAAGATGAGGTTAAGTTGAAAAGTTGAGCTGTAGCTGGGCTATTAACATTGACAGGGATGTTGAAGTCACCAAGAATGACAGTATATATTTCAGAGGAGGGAAAGTAGGGTAGCCAGGCAGCGAAGTCATCAAAAATTCACGATACTGATCCAGGAGGCCGATAAATTGCTGCAATCCTCAGAGAAATGGGAAAAACAGGGGAATATAGTGCATCTCCAAAGAAGAAAGGGATGGAGAGGGAGGGATAGAAAGGACTTGGAAGGTGCTTTGTGGGGATAGAAGGAATCCAACTCCACCTCCTTTCTGTCCGCTGGGTCTGGGGGAGTGAGTCCAGTGGAGGCCCCCATGGGAGAGGGCAGCAGGATAAGCCGAGTCAAAATCTTGAAGCCAGGTTTCAATTATGGTGAGTATGTTAAAGCCATGAGAGATAAAAAGGTCATGCACAGATGTGAGCTTGTTATCAGTGCCCATAAGTGCTGCCCATCAGTGCCAGCCATCATTCAGTGCCACCTATCAGTGCTCAACAGTCAGTGACACCTATCAGTGCTTATCAGTCAGTGCCACCTATCAGTTGCAGCCATCAGTGCCAGCCATCAGTCAGTGCCCCCTATCAGTGCTCATCAGTGCTGCATAATCAGTGCCACCTATCAGTGCCCATCAGTGCTACTGTCACATAAAATTTTTAAAAAGTATAGGTAATCGGTATCAGCGAGTACTTGAAAAAAGTATCGGTACTTGTACTCGGTCTTTAAAAAGTGGTATCGGGACAACCCTAGTTTTGTCACATATTTTTTCAATAAGTTTGCATGGAAAATAAGATAATTTTGCAAGACAAAATCACCATAAGAAAACCCTGCTTGTCCTGAAAAAAATGTTATATGTATTTTGTTATTTTACGTAATGACAAAATGATTGCTAAAACAATAGGCACATGTGCAGCTGTAAAATTTGGTCTGGTCTATAAAGCCTCATTCACACAGGTTCTGAGGTCTGTGGACTGTGCATGGGCTGGCTGTTTATGTGGCTTGAGCCACCAAGTGCTTCATGCAGGCAGCCTGTGTAAGTGTAGGGGGACGTAGCATGTCACATGGGACAGATTCTGTTACGATCAGCAGGGGATCTGTGAGCTGATGTCCTGCTGATCGGAGCAGAGTGGGCAGATAACACAACCGTTTTTGCTTAGTAGCTGCAGAGTGGACATGGGCAGAATGCACTCTCCTCTATGGGAGGCTGGGAGCAAATGGACTCTGCTGTCCGATTACACCCGGCTACCTCCGATTTGCTTCACCTAAATGGAAGAAGATGGAATCCTTTCCATTTATTTTAGCAGGCCTGATTGGACCCATAGGTAGGCGAGTGTAAGCAGACACAAGCCCGTTTACACCCTCCTGTCCATAGGAATGAATGGACCTTCCGATCAGTTCAGCCAGACAAACTGACCGGCAGACTTGATCGGAACGCCTATCTGAAAGGGGTTTTAGAGGCATACAGGTGCAAGTGTTGAAGTGGTTAAAACAAAGTAAGCTATACTGGCATAAACATAGTTTTTTATTTTCAGTACTTTTTATTTATATTTAAAAAAAAAAAAAATATGTTCAAAATTCTATTTTAATAAAGTTGTTTATATCTCAAATATATCTCAATTTTTGTCTTACCTATTGGAGTGATATACATATCTGACAGAATAATAAATAAGGTAACAACTAATCGGGAAATAGTAAAGTAAAGGTAAGGATCTTTGAAGTGCCTTTTGTGGCTTTATAAACTGACAATGGCATTATTGTATATTTCTATTATGGAATAGATGCTGAGCCAGAGAATGCCGGTGTGCCAGGATCACCACTCTGTGTGCAGTGCAACGATATACAAAAGGATTGTCTAGTGTTATCTTGGATTCCTCCAAGTGATGATAGAGGCAGTCCTGTGTGCGGTTACTACATTGAGAGGTAAGTACATATGAAAACACTCTTACTGCCCTTATTATTACTACACTCACTCATTCTTGATTAGCAAGGGACACCAGAAGCCCATCATGCATATCTTTTCATTTTTTTAATAAAAAAGAGAGGCACCATCATTTCTGGCCATGACGCTAAAATAAAATAAAAGATCAAATATGTTAATCATCTCAAAAGATGTAAATCAACATCCCATGAATGTTCACTCACATGACGGTCAACTTGGGGGCAGTGGCTGTGTCTGTGCAGCCAATACGACCAAATTGAAATGAATGGTACTGCCAACACAGGAATGTACGAAACACCTGGGCATCCCCACACGGGCAAACACTACCGTGTGCTATAGTACGCCCCTGTGAATGAAGCCTTAGAAGGCAATCATTCTGCACATTGGGAAGTACTGACTACCACTACCTGACTCTCATTCCTGATCGTTTATTGCATTCAATTCAGTACGGGCCAATTCTCACCAGATGCAGTTCCGTGTGCTTTTTTTCTGCACTAAAAATGCATGCATAGGGGTTGATTTACTAAAGGCCAATAGATTGTGCACCTTGGAAAGAGCAGTTGCACTCTGCAAGTGCAGTTGCTCCAGAGCTTAGTAAATGAGGTAAAGTTTCACTTTGCAAAGAATACCCAATCACATGCAAGGAGAATAAAAAAAACTGCATTTTTGCTTGCACATGATTGGTTGATGAAAGTCAGCAGAGCTTCTGCTCATTTACGAAACTCTGGAGCAACTGCTCTTGCCGTGTGCAACTGCACTTTCCAAAGTGCACAGTCTTTTTGCCTTTAGTAAATCAACCCCATAGTGTTTTCCATGTATTCCAATGGCTCTAGGTCACACCAGTGCAGTCAGTTTCTGGTCAGTTTCCGGTGCAGAAACTGACTGGAAACTGACTGGAACTGACTGCATTGGTGCAGAAAAAACAAAACTGCATCTGGTGTGAACTGGCCCTAAGAAACAATTCAACATCATGTATATCTGCATTGTTTACTGAGATTTTTCTGTAGAAATATTTTCACACTACATATGTTTGTAATGAAAAATGCACCAGAAATCCTACTTATATAACTGCTTGACACCTAATCTTTGGTAATTCACACACAACATGGTAAATCTTATGAAAAGATTGGATATTTTCTTGTTTCTAACTATTTGCCCTAAAGTGTATGTAAACCTAACAATGGACTTCTGTTATTTGCTCTCTTTTAGTCTGTTAAAGTGGAAGTATAGGCAAAACGAACAAATTCTAATGCCGCGTACACACAGTCGGAATTTCCGACAACAAATGTTCGATGTGAGCTTGTTGTCGGAAATTCCGACCATGTGTAGGCTCCATTGGACATTTGTTGTTGGAATTTCCAACAACAAAAATTTGAGAGCTGGATCTCAAATTGTCCAACAACAAAATCCGTTGTCATAAATTCCAATTGTGTGTACACATTTCCGACACACAAAATTCCACGCATGCTCGGAATCAAGCAGAAGAGCCGCATTGGCTATTGAACTTTCCGACAACATTTGTGTGACCGTTTATATGCAAGACAAGTTTGAGCCAACATCCATCGGAAATAAATCCAGGATTTTGTTGTCGGAATGTCCGATCGTCTGTACGCAGCATAAATCTGCTCCCACCCCAATTATAAGGCAAATCTATCTAACCCCATTAAAAGAAAAGATCGTTATACTTACCTATTCTGAAGCAGCTCCAGTCTGGTCTACAGCAGCACCGTCTGTCTGCAGGAGACAGCCGACAATGACATCACCCATGGACTTACTATGGGGCTTCCGTTGTTGGCTGCCTCTTCTACACACTGAAGCCGCTCCTGAGAGCTCACCCTGGAACTGGCCCAGGGAGACTGCAAAACAGGTAAGTATAGCAATCTTTTCATTACAAGGTTACATTTTTTTATAAATTTTGACTTGATAAACAAGCTGTGTCTTGATATACAAGTAGCGTCATGTCACAACTGAGTATAAAAGAGAAGAGAGGTGCCTCTAAGTGTAGCAATGTGGTTATATTTAATGAAGGTACAACAATTAGCAACTCACATGGTTGATGATTAAAACAGAAACACATCTAAGTATGCAGGCATCCGGGGTAAAGCTGTCCACATAGACCATCCTCAGCCATCAACGTCATCTCTTCCACGCTGCACTCTACGATCGCTTTAAGCCTCGCTGTCAGATCGCTCTACTGCACTCCACTCTACTGGTTGTCTTCCCAGTCACGATTGCAGACTGACAGCGGTGAGAGGCGGCGGTGCGGAGGACGGTCTATATGGACAGCTTTACCCCGGATGCCTGCATACTTAGATGTGTCTCTTTTAATCATCAGCCATGTGAGTTGCTAAATGATGTACCTTCGTTAAATGTAACCATATTTCCTTCACTTGGAGGTGCCTCTCTTCTCTTTTATACTCAGTAGCTCCTGCTGGATTTTGCTTCTAATCCCCTTGTGGAGTCTGCCATTTGTGGATGGACATTTTTTATGGACATCACATTGCTATAATCTTTTTATATGGACTATAAACTGAAGGACTTATTAATAAATGGTTGTGGAACGAATCATCTGAGTTTCCATTATTTCTTATGGGGAAATTTGCTTTGATATACAAGTGCTTTGGATTACAAGCATGTTTCGGGTACCAATTATGCTCGCAATACAAGGTTTTACTGTACTGTAGACTGTGCACTCTGTAAATGCAGGTGCACTCTGGAAGTGCAGTTGCTCCAGAGCTTAGCAAATGATGGGAAGATCCATCATCCAATCATGTGCACAGTAAAATGCTGTCTTATCCAATTTGCATGTGATTGGGTATTTTTTATATAGTGAAGCTTCATCTCATTTACTAAGCTCTGGAACAATTGTACTTGAAGAGTGCACAGTCTATTTGCCTAATAAATCGACCTCACAGATGGCAAAAAACTGACAGGGATTTAAATTATTCTCTGCTCTAAATGATAGGTTTTGGTTTTAGATAGATTTTAAATATCACTTGGCATACCCACACTGTATACACTTCCATGGAAATATAGAAAAGTAATGAGATAAAAATGTTAAAAACATTTAGTAACTGTACATCGCAAAAACTCTTTTTGCTTTCCTCAAGCTTTGATACTTCAACAAAAGAGTGGATGAGGTGCAATGAAATTCCAGCAAAGATCTGCCGATATCCTGTATCTGGTCTTATTCCTGGGCATACATATCAGTTCAGAGTAAGAGCGCTCAACCAGGTTGGTGTCAGCCATCCATCAAAACCAAGTGATCCTGTGACTACAAGAGATCCAGCACAGGAAGAAAAAACAATAGGTTTGTTCTGAACCCATATCATATCCTCAATACAATATAAACTGTCATTTACATGTGTGAACAATAACGTGAACAGCAATAAACAATCATTTCCAAATGTTGAGTAGTGAATATTACATCATGCATTATGAGTTTACATTTAAAAACTAAAACCCAATGGTAGTCACATCTCTTTTTTCAGCTTTATAGTCAAATGCCAATTATATATGCTGCTGCCTTTATATAACAGAACCACAAAAAGCTTTCAGTCCATATCCCATGTTCAATCCCAAATCATTACAGTGCAGTCCTTTTACCCTCTGAGCACAATACGCTGTCTTTTGGCCAATTTACTGCCACATACTTTGTTAAAGCCCAACTCCAGAAATTAGAAAAAATCTACAAGTAGCTTGTGTTGCTGGATCATAGATCATAAAATCATGCGTATCCTGGTGCCAGTACCATTCTTAAGCTGACAATACATGGATCCAAAATGTGGCCAGTCAAGCAGGAATTTCGATCCATGTGTGGGCAGGCTGGTTTTATACAAGTCAAACTATTTATTGACTTGTGTACAACCAGCCAATCCAGTTTATGCCGAACCACCAGTGCAGCTGGCTTCAGCCGGAAACAATGATCATTGTATTCTGATGGCAGGGAAGTTTCCCTTCTATCAGAAAAACAGCTCAGTGGGAAGAATTCCCCATCCACAGGGCGGGAAATGGCTCATTTTTTTTTCCTTCAACCCGCTGGTTAAAGGTAAAAAAAAAATGAATCATGTATGGCCAGCTTTAGCTGTGTTTACAAATCCCTGACTGAGGTAACCCCCCAGCTTTAGCGTTTCACATTAGTTAAAATGCTGCAGTCAAATTACTGAGTAAAAGGAGACTGAGGAAATACTTCCTCCCGCCTGCAGCAGGCTGCTCTCTAGTGATGAAAGGTAAAGCATTTTTTAAATAATAATGCTGCTGTATATTGTGGCAGCCCAGTAATATACTAATGGTGCCTTGTATAGAGACCAAAATTCAACTTTAAATGTACAGTGTGCTCAATAAATCATCTGATTTTGATGCACATGCAGTACACTAAAAATTAGCCTTCTAACATTGGCAAGACTACAACCTAGTGTGTTTTTATTTCTCTGATGTCAGAGGTGTTTTGGCCAGAAGTCTGCTTATTGAAAGCATCTAAGCCAGTGGTTCTCAACCTTACTAGTGCCATGACCCCTTGATAAAATTTCCCAAGTTGTGGGGACCCCTAACAGTGAAATTATTTTCGTAGCGTAGGTTGTCAGAACCCAAGGCAAGACAGGCCATTTGCGCCCCTAATGGACATTTAGCACTCCCTGAGTCCCTTCCACTCGTACAATATTGAAACCACTTATGGTACATTTTAGGATGTACCACTCTCTTTGTTCTCCTTTCTTCCTCTATTCTAATTTCATCTGCTGATCTGAGAACTGTAGTGGGGAATTTTAATGGCAACTATAATCACAGGTAGTGTTACTCACTGTGTCTTCGACTTTGTGGTGTCTCGTAACAATGACACCTATGCCGAAATCAGGAGATAGGGTCTCCTCCAGCCCCTCCCACTTCACATTCCTCACCAGTCAGCTGACTTCTAGTCTCTGTCCCCCAGTCATGCCGTGAACTGAATGTGCGGCTGCAAAGAGGCTGAGTGGGCAGCCACGGGCTCCAGGAACAGCCAAGCTGGGCAGCCACAGGCTCCAGGGACAGCCCTGCTGGGCGGCCGCAAAAAGGCTGGGAGAGCGGTGCGGGCTTCAGGAACCACCCAGGATTCGGTGACCCCTGGCAAATCATCATCCGACCCCCAAGGGGGGTCCCGACCCCCAGGTTGAGAACCAGTGATCTAAGCGAATGTGTTCTTCTGATCTATTGATTTTTCAACTTTTGTTCTCTACTGTTGAGCTAGTTGCATCTGTTATAAAGAACAGTCCACTGCTTATTGTTATATGCCCAGCAACAGAATGGCTGCATCAATGATGCAGTATTTTTAGAAATGTTATTCTAACTAATGTCTTCTTATAATCAGTAATACCATATAATGAAGGAAGGAACATTACTGTCAACAGAGATGAACTGCAAGGTCAGTAAATGTTGCATTCTAAATTACATCTTTTATGTGTGTGAAGGAACATTATGTGATAAACAGGTCGAGATAGCTGGGGGTCATGGTAACCACATCTTTTTTTTTTTTTGTCTTTGGTATATACCAGATGTCTCCCCTCTCTTCAACTACTTGTGTGCAGCCTCCTCAGTGTTTTCCTCATTTTATCTGTATGAATAATGAACCAACATGTCCTTGTTTCAATACATGTGCTATGTATTCTTGTATCATTCTTATAATTCAGAAGATGTCAAGGTGCCCTCACCCCCAAGAAATGTTCAGGCTTCTGAAATCACAGAGGACTATGTTGTACTTAGTTGGGATGAACCAGATCCTCGTGGCAAGGAGCCTCTAAAATACATTGTAGAAAAGGTATTAATCAATTCATTTTTAATCAGCTACAATGCCATATTGATAAACACAATACATTATAACTGTGTAGAAGAAAATATATAAATGCAAAAGGAATTAATCCATTTTTAATTAGCTACAATGCCATATTGAAAAACACAATAAATTATAACTTTGCACAAGAAAATGTATAAATGCAAAACAATATCCTTCATTATGGAAATTGGTATTAGTACTGTACTGTATTTTTATCTACTTGCATTACCAAATTATGCAGTAAAATTATTAAATTAAATTAAAAATAGGACTGGATTCTTTGCTAATCCAGTACCTAAAGACCTAAAGAATCAATTTAACCGATCTGGCTGCCCTGGGGGATCGATCGATCGATCGATCTATCTATCTAACTAACTAACTAACTAACTAACTAACTAACTAACTAACTAACTAACTATCTATCTATCTATCTATCTATCTATCTATCTATCTATCTATCTATCTATCTATCTATCTATCTATCTATCTATCTAATCTGATCTGTTGATTTATTAAACTACTTATGAATTTTACTAAATTTCCACATGATTGATTTAGAGTGGACATAGCTTCTCTTTATTCACTAAGCTAAGTGATTGTTAACCTTGCTAAGTGAACATGCTCTGCTCCTTAGTAAAGCTGCCCTTTCAATATTTGATATTTTTTAAATGGGAAAATATGTAAGAGTATATAACAGAATAGTGTATCCAACAGAAAGACAAAATATCTTTCCTCCATCCACGCTAACATCGGTAACAGAAAAATCTCTATGCTGGCAGATGACCTGAACAGTAGCTGCAACTGATTGGATGCAGTTTGGCTAGCGGTTTTGCGCCAGATTCCTTCAATTATTCAATTAAAGGATGTCGGGCAAGAGGGGGCCAACAGACCTACCCACATAGCAAATTCAGCTGGTTCATCTAGAACTGGCCAAAATTTACACAGTGTATGATAGGTGTGCTGAATTTAATCACTGCATCGATGCATCGCGATTCGGGTATCCCCGATGCAGCATCGATGCATACAACCAGAAGATTGATTGTCGGGTGATGTGTATGACCAGCTTTAATCTCCCCCCTCCCTCTGAAATATATTTAGATGTTTACTATCTGTGTCACTATTTGTTAGTCTGTTGAAGGAAGCGACAAATGGGAGAGGATCAACCTGGAAGGACCTGTGTCTTCTCCAAGGCTTTCCGTGCTGGATCTTGATAAAGAGAAATCATACCGTTTCCGAGTACAAGCCATGAACAAATATGGAGTCAGTGATCAATCCGAGCGTAGTGCACCTATTTCCCTTAAAACAGCATTGGGTAATTTCTGTTACTTTTTCTGAAAATAATTTATAGCAGTACTGGCATCTAGACCTGTAATATTGTGAGGGGGGTCTCACATGTAAACAGAAGTGGATAATATCCAAAACATATAGATCTATTTAGATCAAAACAGCATAGAGACTAATGATGTGCTGTGATCCATAGCCACCAATTATATTTCATCTTTAAAACTGAACTTCAGGCATATATTAAAGATACAGATGGCTTAAACTCTGTTAATTAATAAATGCTTAAATCTATTTTTGAAAGTGCAAGCAAGGTAAGTATCTGAATTTGGCTTGGTATCGGCCTCTAGCAGTGCTTGTACAGTAGACGGGGAGAGAGAGAAGAAGTAAAAGGAGCAGATCAGTTGTTCTGCAGTGTGTGGAATTTGCTGATAGGAGGAGGTGCAGAGTGATAGAGAGATGCACTCATGCCTAATTCTTCTCCTTTCACTTTTCTGTCACAGGGTGGGGGAGAAACAAGACCTAAAAATGTTCCTGAGCTGAAGTAGAAAAAGTAGTAAGCCCTACCAGACAGGAAGGTATAAATCTCATAACTGGATGGACATGATTACAAATACTTTGGCACTTAAAACTGCTCCTTTATTTGTATTTTATCTGTGTATTTAGCTATTTGCGTGAAGTTCAGCTTTAAGGACATACACTATATTGTCAAAAGAATTGGGGCGCCTGCCTTTACATGCACATGAACTTTAATGGCTTCCCAGTCTTAGTCTGTAGGGTTCAATATTGAGTTGGCCCACCCTTTGCGGCTCAAACAGCTTCAACTCCTCTGGGAAGGCTGTCCACAAGGTTTAGGAGGCTGTCTATGGAAATGTTTGACTATTCTTCCAGAAGTGCATTTGTGAGGTCAGGCACTGATGTTGGACGAGAAGACCTGGCTCACATTCTCCGCTCTAATTCATCCTAAAGGTGTTCTATCAGGTTGAGGTCTGGACTCTGTGCAGGCCAGTCAAAACTCCACCCCAAACTCGCTCATCCATGTCTTTATGGACCTTGCTTTGTGCACTGGTTCAAATCATTTGTTGGAGGGGGGATTATGGTGTGGGGTTGTTTTTCGGGGGTTGGGCTTGGCCTCTTAGTTCCAGTGAAGGGAACTCTTAAAGCGTCAGCATATCAAGACATTTCATGCTCCCATTTTTGTGGGAATAGTTTGGGGATGGCCATTTCCTAAAGACATGGATGAGCGAGTTTAGAAAACCTTTGGGATGAATTAGAGTGAAGATTCCGCACTCGCTGTCACGGGGGGGGGGGGGGGGGGGGATCTGCAGCTGCTTGAGCATGTTACATGTTCCACCCTAAATACAGGTGGAACATGTAACATGTTCCAAAAGGTGAACTTATCCTTTAAGATAGCATGAAGAATAGTTAGATGATCTGTTAGGGCAGTGGTCATCAACCCTGTCCTCAGGACCCACTAACAGGCCAGGTTTGCAAGATTACTGAAATACATCACAGGTGATACCATTTGCTGCTCAGTGATTGCAGTATTCTAGTCTGCATCTCCCCAAGGTAATACATAAAACCTGGCCTGTTAGTGGGCCCTGAGGACAGGGTTGATGACCACTGTGTTAGGGTACTGTGTGCTCACTGTGGAGACCTGCCTTCACTTCCTCTCCTTGAGACATGGACAATTTCTCTTCACCTCTTGGTCCAGTGACTTATTTCTTGGTGACAGTTGTCGTTGGGACAGGAAGTGAGGGGAAGTCTCCTCTACAGGGAACAGGGAAACAATAATAATAATCAAAACCTGACACAAGTGATGATGCTTCCACACTTTGTCCAAAATTTCTCTGGGGATGTGCTTGACTATTGGATTTTTAAATAAGTAATTTGAAATATTTTCCATTGCAGCTCTTCCTCCAGCACCTGGACACATTTTAGCACTCAGGGACACAAAGACATCTGCCCTAGTGCAGTGGGGTAAGGTTGAAGCTATTCCAGAGATTCTTGGCTATTATCTTTACAGTCGAATGTTAGGTGAAGAGGACTGGCAACCAGTAAACAACAAGCCTCTTCAGTCTACTAGGTAAGGGATTTTAAAAGATATAGAAAAAAATTTAAGAAAAATCCACAAGTGTAATTGAGGGAATATGAGGTATATTCAAAAAACACATATACAGTGGTGAGAATACTCTGATGTATTTCACGCTACAACCCTCTGAGTAAGCGGAGTTGGTTTACTAAAGATATATAGGTTGTTTCACTCTGCAAGGGAATTTTTCTCTTAGCTTAGTAAGCGTGGTAAAAATTCACTTTGCAAAAAATACCTAATCACGTACAGTTTTTTGCTTTCACATACAGTATTTTGATGATGAAGTCAGCAGAGCTTCACCTCATTTACAAAGCTAAGATACAATTCCCCTGCAAAGTGAATATTGAAAGAAACAAAATGTTACCCCAGCTCCACTGCCAATATAAGAGTCCACGAACTGTGATCTGGTGCTCTAGCCAGGGTGTTCAGGCCCCACAGGTACAATTCTTGAATCAGGAAGGCTGGCAACTCGGATGCTCTTGAATAAAAGAACAGTAAAACTTTGGTTTGAGAGTAACTTGGTTTGAAAGCGTTTTGCAAGACAAGCAAAATATTTCAATAAATTTTGACTTGATATACAAGCGATGTCTTGATATACAAGTAGCGTCATATCACAACTGAGTATAAAAAAGAAGAGAGGCGTCTCTAAGTGTAGCAATATGGTTACATTTAATGAAGGTACAACATTTAGCAACTAACATGGTTGATGATTAAAACTGGCACATCTAAGTAGGCATCTGGGGTAAAGCTGTCCACTTAGACCATCCTCTGCACCGCCACCGATGTTGTCCCTTCCACACTGTGCTCCATGAGCACTTCAAGCCTCACTTTCAGATCGCTCTACTGCAGGATAGTCTTCCCGGTCACGATTGCAGACTGACATCGGTGAGAGTCGGTGGTGAGGAGGACGGTCTATGTGGACAGCTTTACCCCAGATGCCTGCATACTTAGATGTGCCTCATTTAATCATAAACCATGTGAGTTGCTAAATGTTGTACCTTCATGAAATGTAACCATATGGCTACACTTAGAGGCTCCTCTCTTCTCTTTTATACTCAGTAGCTCCTGCTGGATTTTGCTTCTAATCCCCTTGTGGAGGCTTCCATTTGTGGATGGACATTTTATGGTTACACAACCTATCACGTTGCCATAATCTTTTTATATGGCCTATAAACTGAAGGACTTATGAATAAATGGTTGTGGAACGAATCATTTGAGTTTCCATTATTTCTTATGGGGAAATTTGCTTTGATATACAAGTGCTTTGGATCACAAGCATGTTTCCGCAACTAATTATGCTCGCAATCCAAGGTTTTACTGTACTTTATTTGTTACATGGATACATGGGTACAGGATATAAGCTGTGAATATTGCATTGCAAATTGAACCGCTTATTTGCCTTTACTAAATCAACCTTAGCATGTAAAGGCATTCTGATCACAGTATGTGTGAATAATAAAAAAAGGGGGCGTGGTGTACTCCAAATGTCTTGAAGCCTGGTAGATATGTGTGCTGTAGTACATCAAAGTGGCTAGCCCCCAATTTAAAATGTTTCAAAAGCTCATATTACCAGCGCACTGCATGCTGAATCAGGGCTTTTATTTAGTCACAAACACGCAACAATGTGGAGCCCACATACTAGCTTCTTTTTCAGACAATAGCGGCAGTGATGCTTGATGAAGGAGCTAGCATATGGGATCCGAAACATTGGTTGTTTGTAACATAAAAAACTCTGATTGAGCATGCAATGTGCAGGTAGTACCTACCTTTTGAAGATTTCCTGTATAAACTTCCTGTTTCCTTCATTTCACTCATGGACCATCAATGTCTGTCTACATGATAAATTACTCAGGCCACATTAGTATTTTAATGAACTGAATGTATATACAGTACTGGCATGTTTACATTGACTACATTGAAAATAGTGTATTGCAGTGCTAACATTCTATTAAAAGTAGAGAGCTTGCCTTTAAGATGGAAGTGACATAGCTATGGGTCTCTTGCACATACAGGTACTGTATGCCTAACATGTATAGATTGCGTCCATCAAACATTAGACATTACTAGATGGCTAGACAGGTAAAATGTCAGCATGACTCTTTTTTAAGCACAGAAGGTTGATTCTTATCTATAAAGATTACAACTAAATGCTGCTCTTGCAAAAGACATAATTGCAAAATACTGTGAGTAATATTCAACTAGAGTATTGCTATCTACTAAAAACCATGCAGAAGCTTTAGCAGACATAGGGGTAGATTTACTAAACCTAGAGCACTATCGGGTGTAGCTGTGTATGGTAGCCAATCAGCTTCTAACCTCAGCTTGTTCAATTAAACTTTGGCAATAAAACCTGGAAGCTGATTGGTTTGTATGCAGAAGTGAGCCTGATTTTGCACTCTCCAGCTTTAGTAAATAAACCCCCATAGTGCAATTCATCCATGTGTGGAGTCTCTATGTTATTTCCTATACATTTTATCTCTAAAATGTTCTAATCTTACATAACGAGTCTATGAATTTAGAAGAAAACATAATATCAATATAATTCACCATAGCCAGCACACTATTCCATATAACTGACAAACATTATTGAGACTTTGAGAGTGCCAAATGCAACATTTTACTATGGTTACATCAGACCTGTGGAATAGCTGATATTGAATAGGAAAAACAAACAGGAATGTATATGCTAGTAGGAAAGTAAGAATCGTAAAGCATATCTAAAGACAACATAAAAAAATAAAAAATAATAATTAGATAAAAACCTAAAAGCCATCAGTTTTTTTTTCTTTGCCAGCTGTCTTCTATCTGAGAGGTTTCCCTTTGCCTTCCATACTGTAAGCATAACCAGAAGATATTCCCTTCTGTTCCTGTTTTGGTAACCTGGGAAAACAGACAGAGTTAATCTCCCTGTCGAGGACAGAGGCAGCAAGAAAAATGTGTCAGTAGTTTTAACCGCTCACCACTAACCATGACTAAAGCCTAGTACACACAGGTCGAATGTCGGGCGGCATCTGCTAGTTCAATAGAAACCAGCCGACATTCGGCGTGCGTGTACTGCAGCCGGTCCGACAGGAGCCAGCCGTTTGGCTGATATCTGTCAAAGAGGCATGACAGAGAAAGGTGTGCCGATTGGCTCCTGATCAGTGCTGTTGGCCAATGGCTGAGAGAGCTAACTGGTATGTTCTGGTGGGGGCAGTCCCCCTGTCAGAACACAATAGTACAGCAGGGGAGATTGCTGTACTAACATCTCAAAATTAGTACAGTGGCTCCTCCTGAGTTGTCAGGTTTTTTTTGTTCAGTCTGCTGGGTTGAATTAAAAAAAAAAATAGTAGTGTATACAAAACTTTAAAAAAAATCTGATGTAGGCATCATGCACAAGGATGCTTTCAGGCATCTGACATAAATTGCGAATGTATTTTCACGCCCAAGAGAGACAGTTACAGCATACAGCCGCACACAGTAATGATTGGTTGTATGCTAGTTGTATGACGCTATACAGGATGCTAGTGTGAACTTATGCATGACTATGGGCATAAAAGCTGAACACAGCTTTTGTGCATTCAGGGATTTACGCCTGTATGCGTGCATGAGTTTACGTAAGCACAGCATATACTCAAATAAAGCTAGCGCACAGTCAATCATTCACTATTAGGGCTGGCTGCACACTGCACCTGTGTCTCCTGGGAGCAGAAATACACCAGTAATTTACGTTGAATGCCTAAAAGCATCTGTGTGCATAAGGCGTTAGATACACTATAAGGCTGGATTCACACCTATGAATTTTTAGTGCTTTTTGCATTTTGCAGATTTGCACCACAGAACGTGTTCCATAGGAAACCATGTTAAATGGACTGTAGTGCAAATCTGTAAAATGCAAAAAACACCAAAACTGCACAGGTGTGAATCCAGCCTAATACCTATGTGCAGGTTTACTGTGATTCCTCATCATGGACTGGCAAAAACCAGACCAGTTTAAGAATGATGTCTTTTCACAATTGTACTATGTTAATAAATATACATATAGTACAAGGATTTCTTTTTTTTTCACCTGCCTTTATTTATATACAGTATCTCACAAAAGTGAATACACTCCTCACATTTTTGTAAATATTTTATTCTATCTTTTCATGTGACAACACTGAAGAAATGACACTTTGCTATAATGTAAAGTAATGAGTGTGCAGTTTATATAACAGTGTAAATTTGCTGTCCCCTTAAAATAACAACACACGGCCATTAATGTGTAAACCGCTGGCAACAAAAGTGAGTACACTCCTAAGTGAAAATGTCCAAATTGGGCCCTAAGTGTCAATATTTTGTGTGGCCACCATTATTTTCCAGCACTGCCTTAACCCTTTTAGGCATGGAGTTCACAGAGCTTCATAGGTTGCCACTGGAGTCCTCTTCCACTCCTCCATGACAACATCACGGAGCTGGTGGATGTTAGAGATCTTGCGCTCCTCCACCTTCCATTTGAGGATGCCCCACAGATGCTCAATAGGGTTTAGGTCTGGAGACATGCTTGGCCAGTCCATCAGCTTTACCCTCAGCTTCTTTATCAGGGCAGTGGTCATTTTGGAGGTGTGTTTGAGGTCAGTATCATGTTGGAATATTGCCCTGCAGCCCAGTCTCTGAAGGGAGGGGGATCATGCTCTGTTTCAGTATGTCACAGTACATGTTGGCATTCATGGTTCCCTCAATGAACTGTAGCTCCCTAGTGCTGGCAGCACTCATGCAGCCCCAGACCATGACACTCCCACCACCATGCTTGACTGTAGGCAAGACACACTTGTCTTTGTACTCCTCACCTGGTTGCTGCGACATACGCTTGACACCATCTAAACCAAATAAGTTTATCTTGGTCTCATCAAACCACAGGACATGGTTCCAGTAATCCATGTCCTTAGTCTGCCTGTCTTCAGAAAATTGTTTGCAGGCTTTCTTGTGCTTTAGAGAAGGCTTCTCTCTGGGATGACAGCCGTGCAGACCAATTTGATGCAGTGTGCGGCTTATGGTCTGTGCACTGACAGGCTGACCCTTCAACCTCTGCAGCAATGCTGGCAGCACTCATACGTCTGACTATGACCTCTAACAACCTCTGCATATGAAGCTGAGCACGTGTACTCAGCTTTTTTGGTCGACCATGGTGAGGCCTGTTCTGAGTGGAACCTGTCCTGTTAACCCACCTTATGGTCTTGACCACCGTGCTGCAGCTCAGTTTCAGGATTTTGCCAATCTTCTTATAGCCTAGGCCATCTTTATGTAGAGCAACAATTCTTTTCTTCAGATCCTTGTTCTTTGCCATGAGGTGCCATGCTGAACTTCCAGTGACCAGTATGAGACAGTGAGAGTGATAACACCAAATTTAACACACCTGCCCCCATTCATACCTGAGACCTTGTAACACTAACGAGTCACATGACATCGGGGAAGGAAAATTGCTAATCGGCCCCTATTTGGACATTTTCACTTAGGGGTGTACTCTTTTTTGTTGCCAGCAGTTTAGACATTAATGGCTGTGTGTTGAGTTATTTTGAGGGGACAGCAAATTTACACTGTTATACAAGCTGTACACTCACTACTTTACATTGTAGCAAAGTTTAATTTCTTCAGTGTTGTCACATGAAAAGATATGAAATATTTACAAAAATGTGAGGGGTGTACTTACTTTTGTGAGATACTGTATGACTCCATGCTTACATGCAGATCACACTGGCCTGCAAAATTGACAATGACAGGGGTTGGGGCAAACTACAATACTAGCAGGGATTAATATAGCAGTCCCTTTTTATTTCAATGGGTAAAATGAAAAAAGGTAACTGCTCAAGCACCCCAGCAGCATAATTCAACTGTGCCACTAAAATCTTCCTCCAAAAATAAGCAACTGGTGGCATCTACCAAAGTCTAAAATAAGCCTGTATACAGAATATTAATTATTCAATCTTGCTGAGATTACTGTAACTGTAGAGATCATCTTGTGGCTATCAATACCCTTAGGTTTACAATATTCCTTAACAGTAGCGGCTGGTGAAGTTTTAGTATGGAGGGGGGCGCCAGACCCCATCCTTCCTTTTTGACCCCTCCCACTTCTCATAAGCCCCACCCCTTACATAGGTCAGCATTACAGATAGGGTACATAGGTCAGCATTGGGTATATAGATCAACATTGGGTATATAGATCAGCATTACATACAGGGTATATATGTCAGCATTGGGTATATAGATCAGCATTACAGATAGCGTATATATATATATAGGTTAGTATTTGGCATACAGTATAGCACTCACACCCTATCCCCCCCCCCCCCGGCTCTGACAGCACCTGCCACCCCCCGGGATCGTGGCTTTGACAGGAATCCCCCCCAGGCGGCTCACGGTTCTGATAGCATCCCCCTCCGCGGGCTCGTGGCTCCTGGCACTGAAAGCCCACACAGCACCATGCGGGAGGTACGGCACTTACCGGGCTTCGACTCTTCTCCTGCTTTGTCTCCTCCAGTGCGGGCAGCAGGCAGCAGTGGTGGCAGCGGAGGAGTCCGCTCCTCATGCTTCCGCCGCTCTCTGTTTCTCCTCTTCCGCCAAAGCACTGGGCATCCAATAGGATCTCCCGGCGCTTTGGCCAATCAGGAAACGGGTCTCACTGACCTGCCTCCTGATTGGTGGGGAGGCACTGTAGCGTGAAAATAGCAAAAATGAATTCGCTATGGTCACGCAATTGGGAGCCCACCCTTTTTTAAAGCCTATTAGAGCCTCTGGCTCTAATCAGCTGCTTAAAAAAAAAAAACACCCCTTCCTGCCCCCGCCATAGGAGTTCTTGAGTCTGGCGTCCTGAAAGGGGCTGGGGCACATGGATAGAGGGGTGGCGGCAGGGATGGGGGGGGTGCCACTGTTCCTTAAAGTGGTTGTGAACCCTGTTACACAACTTTTACCTACAGGTAAGCCTATAACAAGGCTTACCTGTAGGTACCTTGAATATCTCCTAAACGTGCACAGTTTAGGAGAAATTCAGCATATGCGCTGCTGCCGATGTCATGGGCGCATGCGCACTGAAAAAACGAGTAGCTGGTGCCGTTTCTTCAGTAGCTGCGCCATGGCCGGCGGCTCTCAACGCCAATCCAGGGCATCGTTTTAAAGTGGATGTAAACCCAATGTCATCCTTTCTAAACTACTGCCATAGTGGTTATCTATAAGGATATACATGCCTCCTGCATGTATCTTTACCTGTCAAATGCCTCCCCTGTGTCTGTTATTAGACCCGAAAAACTGCATATTCTGTGGGTGGGTCTGTTGTCTGGAGCTCGGTGGGTGGAGTTGTGATGTCAGTAGACTCCCCACCCACCTCTACACTCCCCTTGTCAATATGCATTTTCTCCTGTGTATTTCTTACACTGAACTTCTGCTATGATCTCCAACATCCAGTGAAAAGACAGGAAAGTAATCACATGACTTCAGCATGCCAAATCATGCTGAGGTGTGGAACAGCCAATCCTTGCAGAGCTGCTGAAGAAAGGAGTGGGAGGGAAATAAAAAATACTGCCTGTCTCTTAGGCTAGTGCACGAGATATGTAAATCACCTGTCACTCACAGCAAGGGGGAGGATTTGACAAAGTTTTCTCAGTTTGTCAAGCTTTATCTCACTGAACAATAAAAAAGGATTGCTCAGAGATGGATTAACTCTTTGTGGCAAGACTGGGCTCAAATGATAGGAAATCTTATACTCTACATTATGAAATAAAAAAAAAAAAAACATTTCAGGTTTACATCCACTTTAAGGTAAGTATTACATAATGAGCTAGTATGCGATGCATACTAGCTCATTATGTCTTTGTCTTGCAGGGTTTGTTTTTTTTTTGGTTTGTTTTTTCGAGGTTTACAACCTCTTTAATTTGTAATCTTTTTCTAATCAGGTTTACTGTTCCTGAGTTGCAGACTGGGAAAGACTATGAGTTCTGTGTAAGAGCAGTAAATGAAGTTGGACTGAGTGAACGGTCACCTGTATCAAACCCTCTGAATATAAATGAGGCCATTTGTGAGTATTTATATAGTATTAAGCAGAAGCCTTCTGTTAACTCAGGTATGATTAGGTATGGGTTAACCATCAGGAAAAGTAATGTATTTCCATATGTTATTAACAGAATCATGCATATTATACAGAATAGCTTAGTAATATTAGTATTTCCATGTTAAGCATTCTAAGCGTGGAGCTGCAAATAGTATATGATTTACCATGCATTGTAAGGGAGATTTTGGAGGAAAGTAAAGTTTGGCAAGAAAGTAGAGAAATGGATATATTTACCGCCTTAGACCCAGTATGGTCCAGACAGTATGGTCAACTGCTGACTTGGCACCATCCACAGGCAGCTTAACTGCCTGTGGATATAAAAAGGTTGATTGCCCCTGATGTTAACCCCTTCCCAGCCAGTGTCAGTAGTACAGTGACAGTGCATATTTTTAGCACTGATCACTGTATTAGTGTCACTGGTTCCCAAAAAAAAGTGTCAGTTAGGTGTCCAATTTTTCTGCCGCAATATTTTAGTCCCGCTATAAGTCGCTGATCACTACCATTACTAGTGAAAAAAAAATAATAATACAATTTGCATAAAAATATCCCATAATTTTTAGACGCTATATTTTTTGGGCAAACCAACCAATATATACGCTTGTTGGGAATTTTTTTTAATCAAAAATATGTAGCAAAATGCATATTGGCCTAAATTGATGAAGAAATTATTTTTTTTCAATTTTTTTATTGGATATGTTTTATAACAGAAAGTAAAAATATTGTTTTGTTTTTTTTTCAAAATTGTCTTTTTTTGTTTATAGCGCAAAAACACACAGAGGTGATCAAATACTACCAAAAAAAAGCTCTATTTGTGGGAAAAAAAGAACATATATTTTTAATTGGATACAGCATCGCATGACTGTGCAATTGTCAGTTAAACTAATGCAGTGCCGTATCGCAAAAAATGGCCTGGTCATAAGGGGGTAAATGTTCAAGAAGTGAAGTGGATAATCTGTTGCAGTTAAATATAACACAAAAAAATTACATATAAGTGGGACAGTACAAAATATATTAAAATAGGACTATAACCTTCCATTAAAAAATATTTGCTGCAGCGCCTAACTATAAGTTTATATGCGCTTACAGTTTTCTTTTTGTCCCCTCACAAAGTCCCACTAATACCCATTGATCCTGCCAGTGAAGTCCATCTAATGTAGCTTCATGTGATGGGGTGACAATAATGCTGCACTGCTCTTAAATTCAGAGCAGAGTTTCCACAGCATGGTTTTCAGCTGATTCACAAACCTGTAGCTTGTCAATCAGCAACTGGGCACACTCAGTCCTGCCCACAGTTGTCTGAATTGACATCACTGCCTCTGTTGCTGAAACCATCCCACTGTGAGCTGCAGTGCCTGGGAGAGGGAGCGCATAAGACACAATTTGTGATCAGTCAAGGAGGGTAAAGGAAGATATTCATTTACTTTATGAGGCTTGTGCATCAAATAGTACCTGGATTTACTTGTTTAGACTGTCATATAGGAGCATTAAGTTGTTTTTTAAGATATTTAAAGTGGTTGTAAAGCCTTATGATTTTTCACCTTAATGCATTCTATGCATTAAGGTGAAAAACCTTCTGTGTTGCAGATCCAGCGATATGCTCGAGCATAGCAGCTTCAGCCACTGTCTCTCTCCTCATTGGACAGATTGATAGCAGCGGGAGCCATTTGCTCCCGCTGCTGTCAATCAAAAGCTGTGACATGGGAGTTGGGGGGCGGGGCCCAGTCCCGCTGTCTGTGTCAATGGAGCCAGCAGCGGGACTCAGGAGAGAGCAAACATGGGTGCTCCCAGGGAAAGCGGCCTTCCAAAGAAGAGAAGGGACCTGGAGCCCCAGAAGAAGAGGATCGGGGGCTGCAGGTAAGTATAGGCATGTTTGTTTTTTAAAAAAAAAACAAAAAACGAATGTTTGCAACCACTTTAAAGTAATCCAGCTTTGTAATGTCTGCCCTTTATGCTTCTATAAGAAATAACTCTATATTTTCTATTTTAGATTGTCCATCTGCTCCCTATGATTTTGATCTCTTAGACTGTGGTAAAGATGAAATGACCATATGTTGGAAGGCTCCTAAATTCACAGCAGGAAAGGAAATTTTGGGATATTTTCTGGATCAGCATGATTCTATGGAGGTGTCATGGCGGGATGTCAGTAGTGACCCAATTCCTTCCAGGGTTTATACGGTATGATATCATAGGCAATTTTGATCCTTAAAGTGACACTTAACTCTGGCTTAAAAGAAATCAAGCAAATGTGTATTCTTAACTCAAAAAGCTCATTTTGTTGCTCTCAGTCTCCTCCAAATCTTCAAAATGTTATATTTTTTGCTTCTGTGATCCAACTTCCTATTAGAGGGTGGTTATGTTCAATCTCCATGGTCCCACTGTATGTAGGAAAGTAGCAACCCTCTCTTGCTCGCTCCTGAGATAGACTAGACCAGGGGTAGGCAACCTTAGAGAGATGGAGATCTAGTTGAACAACAATGATGAAGTCAAAGATCATGGGGCATAGTGTCCTGTTGTTAAGGCCGGTTCACACCAGAATGTGATGCCAGAAAGGCATGTTCCATGTGTGCTTCCTGCACCGTGTTCAAAACACATGGCCTTTGTGATCTACTGTGGGTGATGATACATCTTTAACCCCAAAATAGATCCCAAACGCAGTGGACCCCAAAAAAAGTAGTGCAGGGTTTAGGAGTGCATTATGCTCAGAATGCAGGGTTAAGTAGTGTTTTGCACTCAGAATGCAGGGATCAGGAGTGTGTTACGCTTAAAATGCAGGGATCAGGAGTGTGTTATGCTCAGAATGCAGGAATCAGAAGTGTGTTACACTCAGAATGCGGGGATTAGGGATGAGCTTCGTGTTCGAGTCGAACCCATGTTCGACTCGAACATTGGCTGTTCGGTCGTTCGCCGAATTCCGAACGTTATGGGCCGTTCGCGCCAAATTCGTATGGCGCGTCATGGCCCATAATTCACTGCGGCATCGCAGTGCATTGCTTGCTGATGATTGGCCAAGCATGCACTATGACCCGCATGCTTGGCCAATCACAGCACCGTCGGTAGAGAGAGCTGTAATTGGCCAAAGCCAGGGTGACTTTGGCCTATTATGGCTCAGGGGGTTTAGAACACGGCCCACACTATATAAGGCCGCCTGCACGGCGGCCCTGTGTAGTGTGTGTTCCGGCGTTGAAAGAGAGATAGATAGACAGAGAGACAGTGTCATTTTTTTTTTTTTTTTTTTTTTTTAATATATAATCTTTATTTTAAGGATATTTCAATGAAAAACATACAGAAAGACATAGTATAACTTTTAACACATATGAAGTATGTATGGTTTACATAGAAGGTTATTTTCGGTCAAATAAATGTATATATTACCCAGGGACATACACACACCGGGGGCAACATTATAGAGGGATATCTATTGTCATCTAATCAGCACCTATAAATTCACACATCCATGGATCTCCCCTATTGCACCTAAATGGGGCATCACTGAGGAAGACTATAACCTTCAATCAGATGTATGGGTTTTAACAGGAACCCATATTACTTAGGACCAGACCAAGCGCCAAGTCATAGGTCTTAATATAAACCATAACTAACTGTATAAATTCTTTTAATAAAAATAAAAGGAAAAAGAAAAGGAAAAAAGGGGGAGAAAGAAAAGAAAAGGAGATGTTACACCTCTTAACTTATTCAACCAAATTGAGCCACTCTGGGCTTACTAGAGCTCATCTGTGCTTCTGCTACCTGTAAATAGTTATCTCACTATCTATCGAGGTCAGTCCCATGATACAAAAATCAAGGAGGGTCCCGTACCTGAGAAAATCCCGAGGTGGGCATCCTCCTTTGTCCTGTGTAATGTATCCATGTGGCCCATATTGAATAAAATTTTTCATATTTGTCATATTGACCCTATCCATTCGATACGTGTGGGTATTTGAGGCTTTTTCCAATGTATAGGGATCAGCCTTCAGGCTGCATTGAGTAAATGTGGCAAGATTGACTTTCGATATTGACCGAGAGGAATGGTGGGGAAGTGCAACAGGGATTCCAGTGGTGAGTCTGGGAGCTCCACATCCAAAATAATTTTAATTTGAGCATGTACGTCTAACCAGTATGGACGTAACTTGGGGCATTCCCACCAGATATGGAGGAATGACCCCCTAAGCCTGCATTCCCTCCAGCATGCGGCTGAAAGAGACGGATAAATCTTGGTGAGCTTAGAGGGAACCCTGTACCACCTGGTCAGAACCTTATAGCTGTTCTCTTGCATTTTGGTGTCAACTGTGCTCGAGTGGGTAAGGCGAAAAAGATGATCTAGCTGGGGTTCTGTAAAGTTGTGATGGAGGTCTTTCTCCCACTCCTTAAAAAATCCCAGCTTTTCTTCTACCTGTGTGGATTGCAATAGTTCGTATAACACTGAGATTGCATGGGGGATGATAGAGGGTGACATACACAAGCGTTCAAAGGGCGTTGCCATAGTAGGGGAACGAACCCCCTGCGGTAGGCCATCAATGAAGTGCTTAAGCTGTCTATAGCGCCATTCATCCATCGGGAATGAGCCGAATAGTTCCCTTAATTTGGCCAGTGGTAGCAAACCTTGATCCTGAACGAATCTACCGCATCTGATTTCTCCGCCGGCTGTCCACGTCCGGAAAAAAGATGGGTGTTCCCCTGGAGTGAACCAGGGGAAGCCACACAGGGGTGCCAGGGGGGAAGTCGGTAGAGCGAGCTTCCCCTTCTTATTCAGGGCATCCCACACATTTAGGGCATGTGAAGCCATGGGAGAAACCAGCGTTGAGAGGCCCCTGTTCTCCCTAGGGACCCATGGAGTATGTGACAAGTTTCGGCCAGCTAAGAACTTATCAAGAGGGACCCATAGTTTGAGGGAAACATTGTGGTACCAATCTAGAATACGCTGTACCTGCATACCATTGGGACCCCCATTCCCCCTCTTGCTTTAGGGCGTTGTATCGTGCGAAGGGCTAGTCTGGGGCTCTTCCCACTCCATATATATTGTATGAACAGGCTGTTGAGGGTTGAGAAGAACGTCCTAGGCAGGGTGATGGGCACCATCTGCAGGAAAAATAAAATGCGGGGCAGCACATTCATCTTAAGAATACTGACTCGGCCCATCCATGAAAATGCAGATTTGTTCCAGGATTTTAAATCCATTCTGATGTTAGTGAGCAGCGGTGAGTAATTACATGTAAAGAGCTGGGAACATCGTGTGGGCAGATATATCCCCAAATACTTCAGGGAAGTCTGGCACCATGTAAATGAGAAGGCAGTCTGCAGCTGTGTACGTAAAGCCGTGGGAATATTTAATGGCAAAATCTCGGATTTATTGTAATAATTCTTAAAGTTGGATAATAAGTGAAATTCCTTCAGCTCTGCCATGATTTTGGGTAGTGATATGATAGGTTCCGAGACATAGAATAAAACGTCATCCACATAAGCGGAAAGCTTATGTTCAGTTGGCCCTACAGTGAAGCCCCTGATATCTCTGTTAATGCGGATTTTGTTTAACAGGGGTTCCAGTGTCAGGGCAAAAATTAAAGGGGATAAAGGGCACCCCTGGCGTGTACCATTATGTATTGGGAAGGCATCTGACAGGAGACCATTTACCTTTACTTTAGCTGTTGGGGAACTGTAGAGGGAGGATATCCACGAGAGCATGCTGGGACCCAGGCCAAGCCTGGTCAACACCGCCTCCATGTAAGTCCAATCAACCCTGTCAAATGCCTTCTCGGCATCTGTGGAAAGCAAGAGACAGGGATGTGTTGTGGTCCGAGATTCCGCCCAGTGGATCAGTTGGAGAGCTCTATTGGAATTATCCCTGGCTTCCCTACCCATTATGAATCCCGTCTGGTCGGGATGTATAAGTGATGGAAGGATCGGTTTGAGTCTAATGGCCAGGATTTTTGCTAATATCTTAACGTCGGTGTTTAGAAGGGATATCGGCCTATAGTTCCCTGGCATGGTATGATCTTTCCCCTCTTTTGGAAGGACTGTGATATGCGCCATCAGAGCCTCCTTAGGCATCACTGTACCGGAAGCCAAAGCTGTGAAATATGCACACATGGGTTCCGAGAGCACTTCTGAGTACTTCTTATAGTATGCGCTTGTATATCCGTCTGGACCCGGGCTTTTCCCGTTGGGGAGATCCTTAATCACAGTCTTTATTTCCAAAAGGGAGACAGGTATACATCCAGCTGTTTACTAATGGAGGCCTCCAGCTGCGGACATTGGGCCTCTGTGAGGTATTGTGTAATGCGGTCAGTCCATTGGGAATCCGCTAGACCAGATACTGTGTCCAGGAGGTGATATAACTTCGCATAGTGTTCCCTAAAAGCTTGGGCTATTTTTGAGGAATGCACCACCGGTGCACCTGTTGTCAAAGTCAGTTTGTGTACATGTCCTGAATCCCTTTGGGATTTAAGAGCTCTCGCCAATAGCCTCCCACACTTATTACCAAATTCGTAGAATTTGTGTGCTACATGACGCATTCGTGCCCTAATCCTAGTATCCAGCAATCTGGATAGATCCTGCCTGAGGGACTGCAATTCCGCAGTTACCGTAGGGGTTACGTGTCGCTTGTGTATCAGTTCTGCTTTCTGAATTTTCCCTAATAAATCCTGTATCTCCCCTTCCCTAGCCTTCTTTAGTCTTGACCCCTGAGATATTAGCTCTCCTCGGATAACCGCTTTATGTTCCTCCCATACCGAGCCCATGCTCACCTCACCTGTCTTATTCTCAGCAAAGTATAGGGAGATGGCATCTAGTACCTGTTTGTATGCTACTGTATCATCTAGAATGCCCTCGTTTAGACGCCAGCTCCATGTCCGTGCCTCCACAGACAAGGGCCGCGAGACAGTGTCATTTCATTTAAGTTAGCTAGATTGGGCAGGACAATCAGTGAGTTAGCTGCACTTACAGTGTATTGTGTATATATATATGCATCCCAGGTGTTGCATATATATATATATACACTGTATTCAGTTTAGCTAGATCCGTTCCTGTTATCTTCTTACTGACAGGCAGGCTTGTCTTGTTACAGTATTTACAGCAACCTGAAGAAAATTGCTGGTGTTCTTTTGATCCTATTAGTACCACAGTCAGGCAGCTAGACTATTTACAGTTAGTGCAGTGCGTCCTGCTCACAGTGTTCAGCTAAAACTACAAGTTAGTGCGGTGCGTCCTGCTCACAGTGTTCAGCTAAAACTACAAGTTAGTGGGGTGCGTCCTGCTCACAGTGTTCAGCTAAAACTACAAGTTACTGTAGTGAGACCTCAGCACAGTGTTCATCTAAAGCTACAAGTTAGTGCGGTGCGTCCTGCTCACAGTGTTCAGCTAAAACTACAAGTTAGTGCGGTGCGTCCTGCTCACAGTGTTCAGCTAAAACTACAAGTTACTGTAGTGAGACCTCTGCACAGTGTTCATCTAAAGCTACAAGTTAGTGCAGTGCGTCCTGCTCACAGTGTTCATCTAGAACTACAAGTTAGTGTAGTGAGACCCCTGCACAGTGTTCATCTAAAGCTACAAGTTAGTGCAGTGCGTCCTGCTCACAGTGTTCAGCTAAAACTACAAGTTAGTGTAGTGAGACCTCTGCACAGTGTTCATCTAAAGCTACAAGTTAGTGCAGTGCGTCCTGCTCACAGTGTTCAGCTAAAACTACAAATTAGTGTGGTGCGTCCTCCTCACAGTGTTCAGCTAAACCTACAAGTTATTTTTTTGCGAGCTCTGCACAGTGTTCAGCTAAAGTTACCTGTAGAAGGTTGGTGGTGTTTTCCTGATCCTATCACTAACGCAGGCAGCTAAAAAAGCTACAAGTTAGTTTTTTGCAAGCTCTGCACAGTGTTCAGAGTGTTCAGGCCATTAGTATGTCTGGAAGGCCAAGAAGGAGAGGCAGACAGTCACAAGCCAATAAGAGAGGGCAAGCAGGCTCTGTGTCTAGTGCTGGTCGTGGAGACGGTGCATCCTCATCAGCACGTGGCCGTGGGACACGCTTGGCCTTTTTTTCGGCAGCTGGCCGTGTTGAGCCGCAACATGCGGAAGACTTGGTCGAGTGGATGACCAAGCCGTCCTCATCCTCCTCATCCTCTCTCACCCATGCTCAGGGTACTTTGTCTGGCAAAGCAGCGGCCTCTTCCCTCGGCTCAATGTCATCAGTGACTCCTTCCCTAGCCCCACCATGTCCTCCTGAGGAGTCCCTCGAAATGTTTGACCACAGTGTTGGGTACATGCTCCAGGAGGATGCCCAGCGTTTGGAAGGCTCTGATGATGATACTGAGCTCGATTAAGGCAGTAACATGAGCACGGACAGAGGGGGTGCCCAAGAAGGACAGCAATCTGACAGTCATGCTCCCCCTGCTGCAGCATACTGCCAGGTTTGCTCCAGTGATGAGGAGGGAGGGGATGATGAGGTCACTGACTCAACGTGGGTGCCTGATAGGAGAGAGGAGGAGGAGGAGGAGGAGGAGGCGGCACATCACCAACGAGGCAGGATGCCCTCCAGGGGCCAGCCTAAGGGCAGCACATTGACTGCATCACACCCCAAAGCTCCACATGTGCAGGGCGCTGCAGTCTCTGCGCGTTATTCAAAAAGTTCTTTGGTGTGGGCCTTTTTTGAGACAAGTGCATCAGATCGCACTGCTGCTATTTGCAACATATGTCTCAAGCGTATCTCGCATGGCCAAAACATCTCCCACTTGGGTACCACATGCTTGACCAGACATATGTTGACCTGCCATGCAGTTCATTGGCAAGCGTATCTAAAAGACCCACACCAAAGAACAAAGAGCACCTCTCCTTGCTCCTCATCAGCTGAGATCTCCAACCCCACTATACCTTCAGTCCTCTCTGAGACCTGCACTGAGAGGAATGAAGGTGTAGAATTAGGTGTGTCACAGCCAAGTACTTGTGGGCAATCTGCTTTTGGTACACCGACGTCAGATTGTACCAGGCAAATTTCCCTGCCCCAGCTGCTGCACCGCCGAAAGAAGTTTGCTCCCAGCCATCCACATGCCCAGTGGTTGAATGCTAGCTTGGCAAAATTGCTAGCACTTCAACTGCTGCCTTTTCAGTTGGTAGACTCTGCCCCCTTCCGTGAGTTTGTGGAATGTGCGGTTCCTCAGTGGCAGGTACCCAAACGCCACTTTTTCTCACGGAAGGCGATTCCGGCTCTCTACCAGGATGTGGAAGGCAATGTCCATGCCTCGCTGGACAGGGCGGTCAGCAGTAAGGTGCATATTACCGCTGACTCATGGTCCAGCAGGCATGGACAGGGACGTTACCTAAGTTTCACGGCGCATTGGGTGACTCTGCTGGCAGCTGGGAAGGATGCAGGACAAGGTGCAGTAGTGTTGGAGGTTGTTCCGCCACCACGCCTCCAAAATGCTAATGATTGTGACACACCTCTCTCCTCCACCCCCTCCTCTTCTTCTTCCTCCATGGCTTCTTCCTGTGCTTTGTCCTCGGAACCAGCTCCGTAGCCGTTCAAGGGGCTACGCAAGTACGCAGGCCAAAAGATACCATGCGGTGCTTGAGCTCGTGTGCTTGGGGGACAGGAGCCACACTGGGGCAGAGGTTCTGTCAGCTCTGCAGGGGCAGGTTCAGAGGTGGTTGACGCCACGCCAACTTAAGGCAGGAATGGTGGTTTGCAACAATGGCACCAACCTCCTCTCTGCCCTCCGACAGGGACAAATGACCCATGTGCCCTGTTTGGCTCACGTCCTTAACTTGGTGGTGCAGCGGTTCTTGGGCAGGTACCCGGGCTTACAGGATGTCCTGAGGCAGGCCAGGAAAGTCTGTATGCATTTCTGCCGGTCATATAATGCCAGTGCTCGGCTGGCGGACCTCCAAAAGGAGTTTAACCTGCCCAAGAACAGCCTAATCTGTGACATGCCCACCAGGTGGAACTCAACGTTGGCCATGCTGCAGCGGCTGCACACGCAGCAGAGGGCCATCAATGAGTACCTGTGCGACTATGGCACCAGGACAGGGTCAGGGGAGCTTGGTTTTTTTTCCCCACGGCAGTGAGCCATGATCAGGGATGCATGCACTGTCCTGTCACCATTTGAGGAGGCCACGAGGATGGTGAGCAGTGACAGTGCATGCATCAGTGACACTGTCCCCCTTGTCCACCTGTTGGAGCACACGCTGCATGGAATAATGGACAGGGCACTTGAGGCAGAACAGAGGCAGGAAGAGGAGGACTTCCTTAGCTCTCAAGGCCCCCTTTATCCAGACAGTGTTCCTGCGTGCCCGCCGATCACACAGGAAGAGGACGAGGAGGAGGAGGAGGAAGATTGTGTCAGTATGGAGGTGGAGCCTGGCACTCAGCAGCAGTCTTTAAGGGATCAGTCCCAAGAAACACATGGACTTGTACGTGGCTGGGAGGAGGTGGCTGCAGACCATGTCGTCCTTAGTGACCCAGAGGACTCCGGACCGAATGCCTCAGCAAACCTACGCTGCATGGCCTCCCTGATCCTGCAAAGCCTGCGTAAGGATCCTCGTATTCGTGGTATCAAGGAGAAGGACCAATACTGGCTGGCAACCCTCCTTGATCCATGTTACAAGGGTAAGGTTACGGACCTTATCTTGCCATCGCAGAGGGAGCAGAGGATGAAACATCTTCGGGAGGCCTTGCAGAAAGGTCTGTGCAACGTGTTCCCAGAGACTGGGAGGTTACAAACTCCTGTTTCTGGACAACGTGTTGCTGAGGCTTCGGTCAGTCAAAGAAGGAGCGGTGGAGAAGGTGGCCGTCTGGCCGATGCGTTCAGACAATTTTTTGGTCCGCAGCCCCAAGATATGATCGGTTCCAGCAACCATCGCCAGCGTCTGTTTTACATGGTGCAGGAATACCTAGGGGCAAGATCTGACTTGGACACCTTTCCCACCGAAAATCCTCTGGGTTACTGGGTCATGAGGATGGATCACTGGCCAGAGCTTGCACAGTATGCAATTGAGCTACTGGCCTGTCCTGCATCCAGCGTTCTTTCGGAACGCACATTCAGTGCTGCTGGAGGCTTTGTAACCGATCACAGGGTGCGTCTGTCCACCGACTCAGTCGATCAACTGACTTTCATAAAAATTAATCAGTCTTGGATCACCACCAGCTACCAAGCACCTGATGCTGATGTAACCGAATCATTTTTTTTGAAATCTCAGATCCCTTCAAAGACTGCCTATGCTGATGCTGAGTGACTATCCCTGAGTAATTATCCTCTTCCTCCTCAATGATCACGCTGATAGCTTGTAAGAACATTTTTGGTTCTGGGCGCCACCACCAGTGCCTAAGGCCCAATTTTTCAGCCCCTGTTTAACAGGAGCGTGTAATTACAATTTTTGATGCAATACTTTGCAGCAGGGCTCGTTTCTAGGTTACAACTAGAGTATCTGTGAGGGGTTGCAGTGTTGTGGCACCAGCACCAGTGCCTAAGGCCCAATTTTTCAGCCCCTGTTTAACAGGGGCGTGTAATTAAAATTTTTGATGCAATACTTTGCAGCAGAGCTCGTTTCTGCGTTCCAACTAGAGTATCTGTGAGGGGTTGCAGTGTTGTGGCACCAGCACCAGTGCCTAAGGCCCAATTTTTCAGCCCTTGTTTAACAGGGGCGTGTAATTACAATTTTTGATGCAATACTTTGCAGCAGGGCTCGTTCCTGCGTTCCAACTAGAGTGTCTGTGAGGGGTTGCAGTGTTGTGGCACTAGCACCAGTGCCTAAGGCCTAATTTTTCAGCCCCTGTTCAACAGGGGCATGTAATTACAATTCTTGATCTAATATTTCACAGCAGGGCCCATTTCTGCACCCACCAAGAGCGAGTGAGGACTTACAGTGTTGTGGCACCAGCACCACCACCAAAGGCCCAATTTTTCTGCCCCTGTTCAACAGGGGCATGTAATTACAATTCTTGATCTAATATTTCACAGCAGGGCCCATTTCTGCGCCCACCAAGAGCGAGTGAGGACTTACAGTGTTGTGGCACCAGCACCACCACCAAAGGCCCAATTTTTCTGCCTCTGTTCAACAGGGGCATGTAATTACAATTCTTGATCTAATATTTCACAGCAGGGCCCTGTGAGGGCTTACAGTGTTGTGGCCACAACAACACCTAAGGCCCAAATTTCTGCTGAGTATATAGGGCAGGCCCCTACTTTCAAACATCTAACTTACAAACGACTCCTACTTGCAAACGGAAGGAGACAACAGGAAGTGAGATGAAATCTACCCCTAGGAAGGGAAATTCTCTCCTGTAAGAGTTAATATGGGAAAAACATTTCTCCTTTCCACTGATGTTTTTCCAATCCTTGTTCCACAAAAAAACCCAAATTTTCAAAAAACATTTGTCATTGGGACAAAAAGTGAGGTGAAATCTTCTGAAGAGGAGGACAGACAGCAAAACAAATGTCACAGGGGTGAACCCTTCCCTATGTTTTCCAAAAAGCTTAAAAAAGATTTTTTGGCTGGAGCTAAACACGTTAAAAATTTACCCATTCAAAATTACAAACAGATTCTACTTAACAACAAACCTACAGTCCCTGTCTTGTTTGCACCGCCTGTATACTGCTGTTCAGAGTATATAGGGCCTGGTGGCCCCACACCTTTCCTTTTTTTTAATTTGGGTGCGGGGATCCCCTTAATATCCATACAAGACCCAAAGGGCCTGGTAATGGACTGGGGGGTACCCATGCCGTTTGTCTCACTGGTTTTCATCCATATTGCCAGGACCCGACATTACATTAAACCCGCAAGCAGTTTTAAATGAGATTTTTTCCTTTAAAAATGACATTTTGTGCAGGGACTGTTCTAAACACGGGAAACACGCGCCACTTTACAGGCATACTATAGACACACCCCAGGTACGATATTTAAAGGAATATTTCACTTTTTTTTTTACTTTAAGCATCATTAAAATCACTGCTCCCGAAAAAACGGCCGTTTTTTAAAGGTTTTTTTGCATTGATACATGTCCCCTGGGGCAGGAACCGGGTCCCCAAACCCTTTTTAGGACAATACCATGCAAATTAGCCTTTAAAATGAGCACTTTTGATTTCAAACGTTCGAGTCCCATAGACGTCAATTGGGTTCTAACGTTCGTGCGAATTTTCGATCCGTTCGCAGGTTCAGGTGCGAACCGAACCGGGGGGTGTTCGGCTCATCCCTAGCAGGGATCAGGAGTGCATTACGCTCAGGATGCAGGGATCAGGAGTGGAGGGATCAGGAGTGGGTTGTGCTCAGGATGTAGGAATCAGGAGGTGTGTTGCGCTCAGAATGTAGGGTTCAGGAGTGCGTTACGCTCAGAATGCAGGGATCAGGAGTGTGTTGTGCTCAGAATGCAGGGATCAGGGGTGCGTTTTGCTCAGAATGCAAGGATCAGGAGTGTGTTACGCTCAGAATGCAGGAATCAGGAGTGAGTTATGCTCAGAATGCAGGGATCAGGAGTGCGTTTTGCTCAGAATGCAGGGATCAGGAGTGCGTTATGCTCAGAATGCAGGAATCAGGAGTGTGTTATGCTCAGAATGCAGGAATCAGGAGTGTGTTGTGCTCAGAATGCAGGGATCAGGATTGCGTTTCACTCAGAATGCAGGGATCAGGATTGCGTTACACTCAGAACGCAGGTATCAGGAGCACGTTACGTTCAGAATGCAGGGATCAGGGGTGCGTTATGCTCACAATGCAGGAATCAGGAGTGTGTTACGCTCAGAATGCAGGGATCAGGAGTGCGTTACTCTCAGAATGCAGGGATCAGGAGTGCGTTATACTCAGAATGCAGGGATCAGGAGTGCGTTATGCTCAGAATGTAGGGATCAGGGGTACATTAGGCTCAGAATGCAGGATTCAGGAGTGCATTATGCTCAGAATGCAGGAATTGGGAGTGCGTCACACTCAGAATGCAGGGATCAGGATTGCGTTATGCTCAGAATGCAGGGATCAGGAGTGCGTTATGCTCAGAATGCAGGAATCGGGAGTGCGTTACACTCAGAATGCAGGGATAAGGATTTTGTTACACTCAGAATGCAGGGATCATGATTGCGTTATGCTCAGAATGCGGGGATCAGCATTGCGTTATGCTCAAAATGCAGGGATCAGGATTGCGTTACGCTCAGAATGCAGGGAACAGGAGTGTGTTGTATTTAGAATGCAGGGATCAGAGATCAGGAGTGCGCTGCGCTAAGAATGTAGGGATCAGGATTGCGTTACGCTCAGAATGCAGGGATCAGGAATGCGGGGATTGGGGGGGGTGATGTGCAGGGTGGTAGCGCCCACACACACACACACACACAGTAGTGTCCTCTTTCCCCCTCCTTTGCTCCCATAGCATCCTACCTGTGTACAAGGAGACTGAGAAGCAGCACAGTTCTGTACAGGGGGCGGGAGCAAGAGCTGGCAGCCTGACTTTTAATAATAACAAGCTGGTGACTGGTTTCTTAGGACCTAGCAACCAACCACCTATGGGTTAACACTGGGCTGTGCTGCCTCTTGCTCTCCGCTGTTCACAGCGCCGGAGGAGGCTGGGGGGAGGGAGAGAGTATAATTGAAGGCGCGGCGGAGGAAGCTGAGGGCGGAAAGAGAAGGACTGGCAGCTAGCAGTAGCGGGGGTCTGCAAGGCCCCAGGGCTAGTAGATATCAATGGGATCATGCTATGAGGAAGGCTGCAAAAGTAGAAAAGCGTTAGCATCTTTTGTATCATGCTTTTATACATGTAGCCAATAAAGATTTTTTTTCGCAAGAGCACTCCGAGTTGCCGGCTTTAATCTCATTGATATCTACTACCTTGGGAGTTGAACGCTCCAGCCAGAGCACCAGAATCCAGCTCCTGGATATAAAATATAGTGGTTGAGCTTGGGTAAAACTTTTATATTAGACTATGGCATAGGTAGGCAACCTTGGCCCTCCAGCTGATGGTAAAACTACAAATCCTATGAGACATTGCAAGACCCTGACAATCACAGACATGACTACTCAAGGCAGAGGCATGAAGGGATTTGTACTTTCACCACAGCTGGAGTGCCGAGGTTGCCTACCCCTGGACTATGGGATTTGTGGTATGCATAGAACAGTGCACATGACCAAAACTAATATGTACTGCTCATTCCAAACAAATAGAAGTAAAAGGGAAAAGGAGAGGTTCCGGAGGACTAAACCGGGAAGTAGAAAAATACAGAAAAGAAACAATTTCATGAATGCGTATGGATTATTTTTGGAGAATAAGGATATAATTTGGAGTCACTTCAAAGTATAACTAAAGGCAAAACTTTTTTTAGTTTTGTATATATTGGATATGGAACCCCTGTTATGTTATTGCTGTCTCTGCCCTTGTCAGGAAGAGTCATCCTCTATATTTGTCCTGTTTATCCTTATCACCAAAAGTAAAAGCAGAAGAAAATCACAAATTTTGAGTGGTCACCAGAATAGGAATAGTGGGGAAATCTTCCAACGGGGACACTAGTTCTAGTGTCCTTAGCAACAAGCAGAGACTCCTCACTTTGAGGGGATGTTCTCTCACCCCCTGTTTTGTATATGGGACTGGAAGTGAAGATATCCTCAATGGTAAACAGGAGGCAAAAAAAATTAAAAACTGATGGGGTTACTCTAGTCAAAATGGAAAAAAAGGCCTTTATGTCTACTTTAACTGCTTGCTGCCCGCACACAGTAGTTATACTGCAGGCGAGTAACATCCACCAGATCATGTACCTGTACATCGACAGGGCACTTCTGGGCATGCGCGTGCCCACTGCTGACCAAGGTGTGGTTGGGCACAGCACGATTTTGTCAGCAGGCCCCACCCAGTGATTCATGGCTGACACCTACTGACCGACCAATCACAGCAGAGAGCCGATCCGGCTGTTTCTTTTCCCTGCAAAGCAGAGAGAAAAATGACCAGATAGAAATATAAATGCAGCACACATTATACATTGTTAGGCACATATTTAACCCCTTGATTGCCCCTAGATGTTAACTCCCTCCCAGCCAGCATCATTAGTATAATGTCAGTGTACAGTATTATCACTGTATTAGTGTCCCTAGCAATGCCAGTGACAGTTACTGACGCTCCCAGATAGTGTCTGTTAGTGTCAGCCTGCCCGCCACGCTATCGCAGTCAAACTATAAGTCGCTGATCACTGCCATTACAGTATAGGTCTATAGCTGTGTAAAATCCAGTATATATACCATAGGTTGTAGACTAGCTACAGCTGTAGCTATAGCTGTAGCTATAACTTTTACACAACCAATAGAGGTGCACCAAATAGAAATTTTGGTACCGAAACCAAAAATGCAGGATGCCTTTGGCCAAAAACCGAAACCAAAAATGACAGTTTTTTTAAAATATATATATTTTTATATATAATTGTATTATATTTGTCTTTTTAATTAATATCATGAGTTTAAATGAATATGAATTTATTGTCAGCCATTATTAGCACCTTTAACGCAAAAAAAGCTCAAGAAATATGTATCCCTTTAAATTCTGTGTATGTCTTCACACTGGTCCATTGCGCTGCTGTTGTGGTGCTAAAAATCCTACATTTTTGGTCAGTAAAAAAATGCACCTTCCCATTGAAATGCATTGAAAATGCAGCAAGAACGCATCAATAAAGCACCCATGTTAAGTTTTTGATGCGTTTTTTTGAGTCATATAACCTATGAAAACACACCATAAGCACAGTAAAATGGTGGTAAAATTGTGTCTAAATCGCGACAAAATCACAGTAAAATCATGATAAAAATGTAATTTGTGTACAGTGTTGCATTACTGCGCAATTGCCAGTTAAAGTAACACAGTGCTAAATAGTAAAAAAAAAGCTCTGGTCATGAAAGGGGTAAAACCTTCTGAAGGTCAAAAGGAGCATCAGCATTTTTCTATTTTTCAGTGGGTAGTCATATTTATGCATCCCAAACAAATTCACTGGGTCATTATCACCTTTAACTCCAGGCAAGTATAGACAAAGATAAAGACACAGATGAATGCAGCTCGGTGTTCATTATTACATCGATAATTGTATTTTTAAATGCAAACAGCGTAGGTAAATGAATTTGACTTGGTATCTACCTCTTGCAGTCCCTGTAGAGCAGGAGTCTCTAACTTTGTTGTAGCTGCGATCGTCAGCTTTTGTGATGGGGAAGAGATTGGTGCAGTTCTGGTGGGGCAGTCCCTGTTTCTAAAAGGAGGAGGACTATCATTGACCACTGCTAAAGCCAATCACAGTCCTGCTAGCCCCATCTACCATCTGGAGGACAATGACTCGCTTGGTTGCCACTACCAATCTCAGAAAGAAGGGATTTCACTGTGATTGAGAAAACCACAATCAGGTGACAGTTTGTGAAATTACTGTTGAGCTTTTGGGAAACTTTGTGTCACTTACTACTGAACCCCTGCACTCTGTGTTCCTTTAAGCCACACACAGTATTCAGTGCAATGAAAATCACACCAAACCACTTTTTCTCTGCTGTGGGGGCCCAACTTATGATCCAGCACACAGGCCCACTGCTTTCAGAAAATGCCCCTGAGCTGAGCTCATCATTGCACATCCATTCCAGATGCTTGTATGTGACATTACATACATTACATACATCACATACATCACATACATTACATACATCACATACATCACATATATCACATACAAGCACGTGGGCTGGATGCGAGAGATGGATCAGCAGGATGAGTGTGCCAGGACAGGTAGATGTGCCTCATCTCTGCTTCCTTTCACCACTCTGTATATCATGTATATCATAGATGAGAAGAGGGTACAGCGCTGGAGTAGATGAGCAGGAGGGTACAGTGGTGGAATAGATGAGAAGGGGTTCAGCAATGGGACAGAAGAGCATGGGGCTCAGTGTTGGGGTAGATGAGCAGGGGGGTACAGTGTTGTGACAGATGAGCAGGGAGGTTCAGTGTTGGGCCAGATGAGCAGGGGCTACAGTGTTGGGCCAAATGAGCGGGGGGGTACAGTGTTGGGCCAAATGAGCAGGGGGGGGTACAGTGTTGGGGCAGATGAGCAGGGGGGTACAGTGTTGGGCCAGATGAGCAGGGGGGTTTAGTGTTGGGGCAGATGAGAAGGGGGTTTAGTGGTGTACCAGAAAACCAGGGGGGTAGAGCAGTGGGGCAGGTGTGAAAGGAGGTGTATTGGTGGGACAGATGAGCAGGGGGTTACAGTGGTGGGGCAGAAGAGCAGGGGGTTACAGAGGTGAGACAGATGTGCTGGATTTACATTGGTGGGGCAGATGAGAAAGCGGGTTACAGTGGTGGGGCAGATGAGAAAGCGCGTTACAGTGGTGGGCCAGATGAGCAGATGGGTTCAGTGTTAGGACAGATGAGAAGGTGATTCAGTAGTGAGACAGAAGAGCATGGGGAGCAGTGTTCATTTGGGGATTCCCATTGGGGATTCAGTGGTGGGGTAGATGTGCAGGAGGTACAGTGGTGAGAGGGATGAGCAGGGGGTTCAGCGGTGGGACAGAAAAGCAGGGGGGGTACAGTGATGGGGCAGATGAGCAGGGGGAGTTCAGTGTTGGGCCACATGAGAAGGGGGTTACAGTGGTGGGAAAGATGAGCAGGGGTGTTCAGTGTTGGGGCAGAGGAGAAAGGAGGTACATTGGTGGGACAGATGAGCAGGGGGTTACAGCAGTGGGGCAGAGGAGCAGGGGAGTACAGAGGTGGGGCAGATGTGCAGAGGGGTGCAGAGGAGAAAGGAGGTACATTGGTGGAACACATGAGCAGGGGGGTACAATTGTGGGAAAGACGTGCGGGAGGTACAGTGCTGAGGCAGATGAGAAAGAGGGGTTACAGTGGTGGGGCAGATGAGCAGATAAGTTCAGTGTTAGGACAGATGAGAAGATGATTCAGCGGTGAGACAGAAGAGCATGGGGGTACAGCAGTGGAGCAGATGTGCAGGGAGGTACAGTGGTGGGGCAGATGAGCAGGGGGTTACAGTGGTGGGACAGAGGAGCAGGGGGGTACAGTGGTGGGGCAGATGTGCAGGGGGTTACAGTGGTGGGGCAGATGAGAAAGGGGGAACATTGGCTGGGCAGATGAGCAGGGGGTTACAGTGGTGGGACAGAGGAGCAGGGGGGTTACAATGGTGGGGCAGATGTGCAGGGGGTTACAGTGGTGGGGCAGATGTGCAGGGGGTTACCGTCAAGGGGCAGATGTGCAGGGGATTACAGTGGTGGGGCAGATGAGAAAGGGGGTACATTGGTGGGGCAGATGAGAAAGGGGGTGCATTGGTGGGGCAGATGAGAAAGGGGGTGCATTGGTGGGGCAGATGAGCAGAGTGGTACAGTGGTGGGATCAGATGTACAGGGGGTTACAGTGGTGGGGCAGATGAGCAGGGAGTTACATTGGTGGGATCAGATGTAAAGGGGGTTACAGTGGTGGGGCAGATGAGCAGGGGGGTACAGTGGTGGGATCAGATGTACAGGAGGTTACAGTGGTGGGGCAGATGAGCAGGGAGTTACATTGGTGGGATCAGATGTAAAGGGGGTTACAGTGGTGGGGCAGATGAGCAGGGAGGTACAGTGGTGGGATCAGATGTACAGGGGGGTTACAGTGGTGGGGCAGATGAGCAGGGGGGTGCAGTGGTGGGACAGATGAGCAGAGGGTTACAGTGGTGAAACAGATTTGCAGGAGGGAGAGTGATCTAAGGTGTGGATGTGCAGGAGTTGGGGCCGATCTGAGGCGTGAGAGTACAGGATGTTAATTTTTCACTACTAAAGTAGCAGTTCAAAATTTACTTTAAAAAAAATCCTTTTCGTGATTGAGAGTGTGAAGTTGACATTTTTTTGTTATAAAATTGGAACGCTCAATTTCTTTGAATACATTTTTCGGCACACTGTGCTCAAAAGATTGCCTACTCCTGCTGAAAATCATACATTAGACTGAGGGAGGAAGATAAAGCACAAGGAGCCAATCAATTGTTCTGCAGTGCAAGAAGAATGCTGATAGAAAGAGAGAGCAGAGTGACAAAGATGAGCTTATCAGTCTGCTGATTCTTGTCTCACTGCCTGCTCAAAGTATGGGGTTGCGAAGGAGACCTGTAAGTGTTACTGAACCATGTACAGAAACATAAAGTCCTATTCCCTGCCATACAGGGTTATACTGTGTTGCAAAGTTGTGTGAATTTCAGAACTTGACAGAAATACAAATCTTTTGGCAGGTAAACAGCTTTGTTATATACTGTGTATTTTATCTGTGTATTTAGTTGTTTGCCTGGAGTTTAGATTTAGGTTTATACCACTCTAATACCAGCAACAATGTTATAAATTAGGGCACTCATTTGCTATGGTTATTGTTAGGCGTTAGAAAAAAGGAATATCATTTCTTCTATCTTGAAAATAAATAAACCACTGATTTTATGATTTTATTCCTATCATATGTATGTTGTTTTTCTTTCGATTAGAACCCTTATTTGAAAATGAGTGATTGGGAACACTTTTTTTTCTAACAGGTAAAAGGCCTAACTGAGGGACATTTTTATGAGTTTCGTGCTCGAGCAATAAATATGGCTGGTGTTGGAAAGATGTCAGAGCCAAGCGATCTTTTTAAATGTGAAGAATGGACCATGCCTGAGCCAGGTAATACATTAATATATTTATTGTGAAAGATTGTTATGAAATGTATGCTTAATGGCTTTAATTATGTGAGCAATTTTTAAGCCTCTAACAAATTGTGACCCTCTGTCAAATTTCTATTGTTATTTGTGTCCCTGCTGGGGAGATTAACCATTTTAATACTAGGCACTTTCACTCCCCTTCCTGCCCAGGTCAATTTTCAGCTTTCAGCGCTGTCACACTTTGAATAACAATTGCGCGGTCATGCAACAATGTATCCAAATTAACTTTTTTATTATTTTTGAGACAGATAGAGCTTTCTTTTGGTGGCATTTAATCACCAATAGGTTTTTTATTTTTTGAAAAAAAAAAAAAAAAAAAGATTTTTTTTCTTAGTTTCTGTTATAAAATTTAGAAAAAAAAATTCTCCTTCACTGATGTGCACTGATGAGGCTGCACTGATAGGGTGGCACTGATGGGCACTTATGAGGCGGCACTGATGAGGGGGCGCTAATAAAGCTGCACTGATATGCGGCAGTGTTGCCAACCTACCAGATTGAAATTTACTGACACGACACCCAAAATTTCCTGGCACAGCCAAGTTTTTACTGGCACTTCCAAAAGTTACAAAATTACAGTTTTAAGTGCAAATTTTGGTATTTAGGCTACAAACAAGTACAAGATGCTATTAGCAATGTGATTTAAGGTAGATATTAGGGCAAAAAACATATTTCCTATTTTATTTTCGATATAGTAAGTACAGTGGGGACGGAAAGTATTCAGACCCCCTTAAATTTTTCACTCTTTGTTATATTGCAGCCATTTGCTAAAATCATTTAAGTTCATTTTTTTTCCTCATTAATGTACACACAGCACCCCATATTGACAGAAAAACACAGAATTGTTGACATTTTTGCAGATTTATTAAAAAGGAAAAACTGAAATATCACATGGTCCTAAGTATTCAGACCCTTTGCTGTGAAACTCATATATTTAACTCAGGTGCTGTCCATTTCTTTTGATCATCCTTGAGATGGTTCTACACCTTCATTTGAGTCCAGCTGTGTTTGATTATACTGATTGGACTTGATTAGGAAAGCCACACACCTGTCTATATAAGACCTTACAGCTCACAGTGCATGTCAGAGCAAATGAGAATCATGAGGTCAAAGGAACTGCCTGAAGAGCTCAGAGACAGAATTGTGGCAAGGCACAGATTTGGCCAAGGTTACAAAAACATTTCTGCTGCACTTAAGGTTGCTAAGAGCACAGTGGCCTCCATAATCCTTAAATGGAAGACGTTTGGGATGACCAGAACCCTTCCTAGAGCTGGCCGTCCGGCCAAACTGAGCTATCGGGGGAGAAGAGCCTTGGTGAGAGAGATAAGAAGAACCCAAAGATCACTGTGGCTGAGCTCCAGAGATGCAGTCGGGAGATGGGAGAAAGTTGTAGAAAGTCAACCATCACTGCAGCCCTCCACAAGTCAGGGCTTTATGGCAGAGTGGCTCCTCAGTGCAAGACACATGAAAGCCCGCATAGAGTTTGCTAAAAAACACCTGAAGGACTCCAAGATGGTGAGAAATAGGATTCTTTGTTCTGATGAGACCAAGATATAACTTTTTGGCCTTAATTCTAAGTGGTATGTATGGAGAAAACCAGGCACTGCTCATCACCTGTCCAATACAGTCCCAACAGTGAAGCATGGTGGTGGCAGCATCATGCTGTGGGGTTGTTTTTCAGTTGCAGGGACAGGACGACTGGTTGCAATCGAGGGAAAGATGAATGCGGCCAAGTACAGGGATATCCTGGATGAAAACCTTCCCCAGAGTGATCAGGACCTCAGACTGGGCCAAAGGTTTACCTTCCAACAAGACAATGACCCTAAGTACACAGCTAAAATAACGAAGGAGTGGCTTCATAACAACTCCGTGACTGTTCTTGAATGGCCCAGCCAGAGCCCTGACTTAAACCCAATTGAGCATCTCTGGAGAGACCTAAAAATGGCTGTCCACCAACGTTTACCATCCAACCTGACAGAACTGGAGAGGATCTGCAAGGAGGAATGGCAAAGGATCCCCTAATCCAGGTGTGAGAAACTCTTTCCCAAAAAGACTCATGACTGTATTAGATCAAAAGGGTGCTTCTACTAAATACTGAGCAAAGGGTCTGAATATTTAGGACCATGTGATATTTCAGTTTTTCTTTTTTAACAAATCTGCAAAAATGTCAACAATTCTGTTTTTCTGTCAATATGGGGTGCTGTGTGTACATTAATGAGGAAAAAATGAAATTAAATGATTTTAGCAAATGGTTGCGATATAATGAAGAGTGAAAAATTTAAGGGGTCTGAATACATTCCGTTCCCACTGTAAGTAGCACAGGGACAAGACTTAGGAGGGACAGAATTTAGAAGAGGAAGGCACACACACATAAAGTTGACTCTTGGTCCGTTCAGTCCACTGCAGTCTAAACAGCACTGACAGTCTCGCTCCCGACTTGCCCTGCTCCTGTCCTGTAGACCCACACACGAGTCTCTGGCCGCTCTGCTTGGCTCCCTTGTACCATGACATCACACGACACACTCGGACACTGCCTCCACCAGAGTTGCCCAAACACACTGTAAGCACTTGGATAGTCTCGGCTGGCTCTGGACCGGGCCGAACATCACAGCCATATTTTTAACTGGCAACTTTTTCCTTTTACTGGCATTTAGTGGCAGGAGAAAATTGCCTGTTTTTTACTGGCTGCCAGTAAAAATACTGATGGTTGGCAACACTGATAGGCAGCACTGATGGGCACTGATAGGCAACACTGATGAGCAGGCACTGATGAGGAGGCACTAATGAGGCTGCACTGATATGCTGCACTGATAGGCGACACTGATGAGGGGGCACTGATAGGCACTGATGAGGAGGCACTGATAGGCAGCACTGATGAGGAGGCACTGAAAGGCGGAACTGATGAGGAGGCACTAATGAGGCTGCACTGATATGCGGCACTGATAATCGGCACTGATAGGCGACACTGATGGACACTGTTAGCCAGCACTGATGCGCACTGATAGGCAGCACTGATAATCAGGGACTCGGCAATCATCAAATATGTACTGTACAAGTCCTCTTCAAAACAGTAGCCTGCCACATCAAGTAGAAAAAAGTTTATTCACTGCTTAATATATTCGACTACGTTCAGATGCCATCATAATGAGATAATCATTGTTATTCACTTAACCTGTGGTCATAAAGTTGGATGATCGGTATGTATTAATATGTCAAAAAAGTGCAGAATGTTCCCAATAAATACAATTTTCTAAGATATAAACAGAGCAACAGAAAATGCATTTTTTAATTATACAGTGTTCTAAAATATCACATCTAGAGCATATGAGGACTGCCTCTAATAACAGTTTTTACATTCACAGGTCCTCCTTATGATGTCCGATGTAGAGAAGTACGTGATAGCACACTGATGCTCCACTGGGAGCCCCCTGTGTACATTGGGAGCAGCCCAGTCAATGGCTACATAGTAGAAGTATGTGAGGAGGGCACTGAGGCATGGAGGAAGATTAATGAGGAGCCCACAATGGATTTACATATGAGGGTATTGTATATTAAAGATGCTTATATTTTGCCTTGCCATATCAACATGTTTATTACATTTTTAAATAAAACCTTTCCATTTTTATAACTTACCTTATTTTAGACGTATTGATGTAATCACTGTGTTTACTAGCTTCTCTATGCAATGTAGGCAGATCATAGATGGTGGGAGGTGGTGGTAGGGTACAGTACATAGCTTCCCAAGAACATCACAGCATCCTGCCTCAGTACTCCTCTCAAGAGCCCTCAGACTTGATGCAAACAGTGCTTTAGCTCTTGGGAGAAGTTATACAAGAATTCCTTGATGGGTGGATTCCATAACTGAAAGAACTAAAAAAGAACTAAGATCCAATGAATAAAAGGGATTGGCCAGGGACGGCCATGCTGGGGAGGAATAGGCTGTGTAATGCTGGGTCCTGCCAGGAAACAAAGCATCAGTCTAACTTGCTGCCGCTAATGCACACAGCATGTTTATTATAGGAGATGGGCCTGCAACTGTGCAAGAGCGACAGTTCAGCTTTAAGTAGCTCTAGCAGTGTAGGTCACTGTGAAATAAGTGCTGAGTTACTATATGATTTCTTTTTCCTAGTAGAATGTACTAATATTTTTTATAATAGTATCAAAATGGAGAGAGTCATATTTGAAATAATATGCATTTTTGATTTAGATCTCTGAATTGGAAACAGATAAAAGGTACCAGTTCCGTGTCCTGGCTGTTAACACATCTGGACCTGGGATTCCATCTCTTCCATCTGATCCTGTGTTGCCTGCCACTAAAGAAGGTTTGAATGTTAACAAATGAGTAGATATATTTTTTAAAAATCTTCTATTTTTTTTTTTTGCACAAAGCCGATGCTGTCTTCTTTTGGAATGTACATACTGTATTTACGTGTTTCGTTATTTTTAGCAAGCATCATGTTTGTTTTCAGACCATGCTTGATATGGTTTGTATTGGCTCTATTTCCTAAACACCAACGGCAGCATTCCTGTTAAGACAACACTTTTTTGTTCAAATAATAAAGTAATGTTTATCCACAGGCACGAATGAAATTCAGGTTGGGGTAGACGAGGAAGGATTTATTTACCTTTCATTTGAAAACCCGGAGCCAGTTGACAATCCACAGTTCCTCTGGTCCAAGGACTACAAGGGAGCTCCAGACTCAGAGAGAACAGACATTTCTATAGATGGAAATACGTAATTACTAAAATAATTATTTTATGTTCTGGGCCCATGGACTTGACTGTGAAATTTCTATGTATACTTCCCATAGTGAAAGATGTTATTATTATACTATATTTTAATAATAATTTAAGAATTATGCTTACATCTATTCCTGCATTTATATCCATTAACAAATGTTCCACCTCTATGTCCATGTTATGTTGTCCACCTCCCATAGGAAACAGATGCTTGCTGGACATACACATCTCACACAAGAGGCACATAGATACTGTGCCTATATGCACATGTGTATACACCACAGAAACTGCACAACGCTTCCACTGTTCCAACTGACATGCGCTGCAGCACACCACAACCAACATCAAGATTGTATAGAACAATAAAAGTAGGCTAGAAAGAATTGATTGTCAATGTAGAAAAGAATATGATTTTACATTTGAATCATAGATATGCTTTAATTATGTAAGCAAATCCAATTCTTTTACTTCAATTATAAGAACAGACAAGAAGAACAGTAAAACATAAATCCTTTTGCTGATTGTTATAGGTCTAAACTTATTCTAACAAACCCTTCTGAGGAAGATGTTGGCACCTATGCTGTTGAAGTGCCAAATACAGATGGAGTATCTGCTAGTCACATGCTAACAAAGGAAGGTATGAAATCCTGAATGCATTCTGCAAAAAACAACTATAATGTAAGAAAAAAGCATTTCCAGTGAAGCAAAGCTCGCAACTATTCTTCTTTTGGAGGAACAGTCCATCTTTTGGAACCAGATCTTAACGTACCTTTCTTTTAGGTTTGACGTAATACAATTAGGTCCATATATATTTGGACACGGGTACAATTTTTATACATTTGGCTCTGTATGCCACCAGAATATAATTAACATGAAACAAAACAATCTAAATGAATTTGAAGTGCAGACTTTCAGCTTTAATTCAAGGGGTTGAACATAAATATCAAGTACAAATTTTAGGAACTGCAAACATTTTTATACAGAGCCCCTCCATTTTCAGGGGCTCAAATGTAATTGGACAAATTAATATAATCATAAATAAAATGTTAATTTTTAATATTGTGTTGAAAATCCTTTACTGGCAGTGACTGCCTAAAGTCTGGAACCCATGGACTTTACCAAAGACTGGGTTTCCTCCTTTCTGATGCTTTGCCAGGCTCTAATTGCAGCTGTATTCAGTTGTTCTTTGTTGGTGGGTCTTTCTGCCTTTGGTTGTGCCTTCAGCAAGTGAAATGCATGCTCAATTGGGTTGAGATCAGGTGATTGACTCGGACATTGCAGAATATTCCACTACTTTTCCTTCAAAAGATCCTGGGTTGCTTTTGCAGTGTGTTTTGGATCATTGTCCATCTGTACTGTGAAGAGCCGTCCAATTAACCTTGCTGCATTTGGCTGAATCTGGGCTGACAGTATATATATCTCCTAAACACTGCAGAATTCATCTGGCTGCTTCTGTCCTCTGTCACATCATCAATATACACCAATGGCCCAGTGCCACTGGAAGCCTTGCATGCACATGCCATCACACTGCCTCCACCATGTTTTACAGATGACATTGTTTTTCTTCCCGGCATCCTGGTACAGATTATTCTTGGTTTTATCCGTCCAAAGAATGCTTTTCCAGAACTGGTCTGGCTTTTTTAGATTTTTTTGAGCAAAGTCTAATCTGGCTTTTCTATTCTTCAGGCATGGTTTACACTTTGTGGTGAACCCTCTTGTATTTGCTCTCGTGAAGTCTTCTCTTGATTGTAAACTTTGACCATGATATGCCTGGAGAGTGTCCCTCACTTGGATGTTGTGAATGGGTTTTTCTTTACTATAGAGAGGATCCTGTGATCATGAACCACTGTTGTCTTCCGTGGACGTCCAGGCCTTTTTATGTTGCTGAGCTCACCAGTGCTATCTTCTTTCCTCAGAATGTAACAGACTGTTGATTTGGCCACTCCTAATGTTGCTGCTATCCCTCTGATGGATTTGTTTCATTTTTGAATCCTTTCAATGGCCTGTTTCACTTGCATGGACAGCTCCTTTGAATGCATGATGTAGGTGACAGCAATAGATTCCAAATACAAATACCACACTTAGAATCAACTCCAGACCTTTTACCTGCTTAATTGATGAATAAATAACAAAGGAGTAGCCCACACCTGGCCATGAAACAACTTTTGATTCAATCGTTCAATTACTTTTGGTCCCTTTAAAAAGGGGGGATGGCTATTCTTAAGAGCTGTAATTCCTAAACCCTTTCTCCAATTTGGATGTACATACCCTCAAATTAAACCTCAGAGTGTGCACTTTCAGCACTTTCAGAGTGTGCACTTTCAGCTGGTGTTGTGTTTCAAATAATAGGGTAAATGTAAGTGAGGAGAAGTGTGTCATATGGGCTGCTGCTTTGGAGTGATGTTACACCACTGCCATGCGGTGCTGGCCATAAGGAAGTGTGGACATAGCTGTCATTGTGCTAAGTCAACTGTGAATTTTGAGGAGAACAGTTGTCTTGGGATGTTGGCTATTAATAGCTTGAAAAATGATGGTCTGGAAGGCTACTGCTTGAAGTCACTAGCCATAAATGAGGGAGGTGAGCATAGCTTTGTATATCTGTAAAAAACTCACCTGTGGTACAGCAATAAGGCACATTTTGTGGGTACAAGGACTGCAAGGATGTGCTATAAGGTGTTTCATTTGTGGAGGTTCATTGCATTAGGCAATCAATTACCATTCTTTTTTTTTTTTTTACATTCCCTATTGTACACCATTCCAATCTACAGTATACACTGGGGTTGATTTACTAAAACTGAAGAATGTAAATTTGGTGCAGCTCTGCATAGAAACCTTCCAGGTTTTTTGTCAAAGTTTAATTGAACAACCTGAAATTAGAAGCTGATTGGCTACCATGCGCAGCTGCACCAGATTTTCCACTCTCCAGACAGGCTCGGTTCACATAGGGGCAACACGACTCTGGCCGCGACTTTGCGAGGCGACCTGGACACGACCTGAGGGCGACACCACAGCGTGACTTGGAGCGACTTGGGGCGACTTACAAGGCGACTTCAAGTCGCCTCCAGGACAGGCGACTTTCCAGTGGCCAATCAAACTACAATCCGCTCTGGGGGAGGGAGGGGTTTGCTTGAAAAAAACATCTTCTCTTCCTGTGAAGTCGCTTCAGTATAGATCACGATCCGACTTGTAGGCGACTTACATTGAAATCAATGGGTACAAGTCGCCTACAAGTCGCCTTGAAGTAGTACAGGGACCTTTTCTGAAGTTGGAGCGACTTCAGTAGCGTACATATAGACGGCTCTCATTCACTTACATGGACTTTCAGATGTCAAGCGACTTGGGGCGACTTGAGGTCTGACAAGTCGGATCCCAAGTCGCGGTAGTGTGAACCGGCACTTATAGTAAATCAACCTCTGTGTTGTACATTCCCTATTCCACACCTCCTTTTAAAAAACAGAACGGAGGATAAATAAATGCAAATGGACAAGTGGTCCATTGTTGCATCTATTTTTGCATTGGTAGTTAGGAGAAAATATATATTAGTTGTGGGTTTTAAGTCATCTTCAGGACTAAAACAATTTTTTAATTACGTAAACCAAAAATTTTAAATGTAAAAAAATGGCACTGGGTGGTTAAGGGGATGTAAAAACTGATAAAAAAAACCTGGTGAAAACCTGATGAAAAACTGATCTGTTTTTTCTTTGAAAAAACACGACTTAACTGATGAAACAAACAGAACGCCTGTGCGAAAGGGGCCTTACAGAACAAAAATAGGGCTTTCATCCATTCAAAAAAACGGATGTTTACGGAAGTGGATGACAATGATCATTCATTTCCATCCGTTTTTTCATAGAGATGAATTGATGTCTGTTTTTCATCCATCGCATGTGTGAAAGGGGCCTTATTCTGTTAGAATTGTCCTACCCTCCCTATTTCATGCCAGCTTATTCTGTAAGCTGTTCTTTATGTTCCCTATATTACGCCACTTCATTCTGCACACTCTCTTTGTAGATTCAATATTCCACACAACCTCATTTTATATACTGTATGTTTCTGTTCTTCACTAGACCACCAAGGATTGTTAATATGGTGGGGGACACCCACTACACTATCAGGGATTATTAGTGGAAATGTACAATGTGAGCACAGTCTCATATTGCATTGTGGCATTGTGCCATATCGGGCGCTATTATATCTTGACGCTGTGATATTATATTCTGGTCATGTTTTACATTATGTTGTGGGCACCGCAGAGTATTGCATAATCATGATATCTAATATAGAATGTGATCACGGATGTACTTTTCGAGTTGTAAATTATTATTATTATTATACAGGATTTATATAGTGTCAACAGTTTGCGCAGCTCTTTACAACATGAGGCCAGACAGTACAGTTACAATACAAATCAATACAGGAGGGATCGGAGGGCCCTGCTCATTAGAGTTTACAATCTAGAAGAGCTTACAATCTAGAAGAGCTTACAATCTAGAAGTAAATCTGCGTTTTCTATACCATAGACTGCTGTATTGTGAAAGGAACATTTTATAAATAGCTTGTGAGCAAGATTTTTTTTTCCCTATAATATTGGTATTCCTTTTTTTTTGTACTGTCAAATCTATATATTTTATTATAAAGCAATGTGTATACTGTGCATTGCTTTAAAATATAGTGCTATATCCATGCCTGCGTAACATTTTGTTCCCTTGCTCTCTAAAAAAAGGGGGTGGAGGGGGTGGTGTTTGGGAAGTGGGGAAGTGTTTGGTGGTGCATTGAGGGCAGGACAGGGGAGTATGAGCACCTCCGCTAAAACTAAAAAAAAAGCCCTGCCAAAAACCAACAGTGTTGTAAATATACCGTTATTATAAGTACTACATATCTTTATAACAATATTTTTGTTTTCTGTTAGAACTAGAGGAACTGATGCGCAAAAGCCATGATGTGCGACATCCACGTAAGTGGCTTTTGGTGTATGTGTGGTATTTGGAGATTAGGCATTGTAAATCATTGAATGTCATTAAAAGGTCAACAAGGGAAAAAACATCAGAATACACTTTGAAAAAGAAAATATGTGTTGCCTGAACCTGCAAACAAGGTAAAGAATTTGAAAAGAATGCAAGTTTATTTATAAATGGAGGAGGTACAGAGAGAGAACAACCTCCTGTGATCTCTGTACTACAACCGAACCGACAAGTTTCAGCCCTGGACATTCAGCACTGACAGGATAAAAGTAAACGTTATATTGACCTCTGCCACAGCCAGAGATAGGGCACACTTCATTTACTGTGTAAAAGTACAAAAGTCGTTTTTGCTCATATTTCATCTTTAAAACGGTGTTACGGCAAAAAAATAAAAAAATAAAAGCCAGCAGCTACACATACTGCAGCTGCTGGCTTTTAACAATAGGACACTTACCTGTCCTGTAGTCCCGCAATGTTGGCACTGCAGCTGATGTTTCCATCAGCTCTCGGGTGCTACCACCACCATTGCGGGTAAGGGTACCCGGGAGTGTAGCCTTACGGTTTCATGCCAGGAACCCTACTGCGAATGCGCGAGGCCCTGCTGCTCTCTCCTACTGGCCTGGCCACAGGGAGAGGAGGAGGAGGGAGCCCCACGCTAATGTCACGCGGCTGCGGCCCGGAATCCCGGAAGTGGGAACAGGATACCTGTCTAGGTAACCTGTACCCCCCCCCGGAAGGTACCGGAGGGGGAGAGGAGAAAAATGCAAGTTTAACAAACAAATAATTGTGCTGTTTAACCACATCAATGCAAACACACCAAGAATATAGATATCATTGATGTGAATGTTGTAAACACATCAATCTCGAGAGAAGTTAAAATATTCTAATATCTTTTTATTTAGTGATACAGAAAATCTCAGGCTGGAATGTGGAAGTACTGGAGAATGGGGACGTGCGCCTCTGGTTACAAGTAGAAAAACTATCCTCTGAAGCAGATTTGGAGATGATTCTTAATGACAAAGTCATCCAAAATACACCGGTATTATGTTTGTCCAACATATAGAATTATAATAGAGTATATAAGTAATCATTATAGGCAAGAGTGCAACATTTTTTTCAAGTTCACATTGCTTTATTGTATAAAGTTTTGGCGTATATACTTAGGTCAACTTTTTTAAAGCGGAGTTCCAAGGACATTTAACAATTAAAAAAAAAAAAAAAAAAATTTCTGAAGTTAATACATTGCCATGTAATACTCACGTTTTTGCCGCAATTCGTCCCCCGATGTCGGGTTTAATACCCAAAAGAAACTTATATTATTAATTGCTGGCCGTTGTCATTTTGCTTGTGGGCATGTGAAGCCCACGAGCATTTATTTCGGGGATACGGTGCAGCTGAGCGACCAGCATGCCCTGCCCCTTTCTCGTGCATGCGCAGTAATGCGCCGTACCAGCGCTGTAAAGTATACAGGTTGCCATAACAACGGGCAGCGGCGTCCAAAGTTCCCGCCCCATTGTTATGCCAACCTAGCCCTCAGCGCTGCCCACTGACTCCTGGGAAATGATGACACACATCTCCCAGGAGCAGTTGCGAGTGGAGGCGCCGAGGGAAGTGCCGTAAGGAGCCTAGGTGATGAGGAAGGAAGATTTCAAGGGACCACATAGCAACAGGCATAAAAAGGTAAGTAAAAAAAAAAAAATGTCTCCAAATATTTTTCTTTGTATTATTTCATGCACATTAATGACATTTTTTTTGGGGGGTGGAACTCCACTTTAAGTGGGTCCCCGCTCCCCTTGCCTTAAAGTGGATGTAAACCCGATTCATGAAATTTTAGCTGGGCTCATATATCTGCAGTGTTTTCTTATCTTTCTCCTGTGGCTTTCTCCTGCTCCCTAGCTCTGTTATCAGCCTGATAACTTCTGACAAGTTCTCTGACACAGGAGGTAAAAGCAGCCTGAAATTTGTGTCCTGGGAGGTTGCTATAAATAGATGAGCAGAGAGCTTGACTTGTCAGAGCAGAGCTCTGCCCATTCCTTTTTTCCTTTGCCTATGTGGAGTGGGGGTGTGTGCCTTTCATCCAATGAGCTGTCTTAGCTGTATGCCAATAATCCAATTCCCAGTGGTGAACAGGAAGGGAAAAATCTATAACAGGATGTGCACATTCTAAAGGATACAGTACATACAGATGAAGACAGCAGATATACATGTAAAACTTATGTAGGGAGATTTGTTTCATTTCTGAGTATCATCTGAGGCTGTTCACTTCACTAGGTATATGTGAGGGTTTACATCCATTTTAAAGGCAGAATAAGCATTTAAAAAAAACACCCGAATGGGGGAAAAAAATATGTTATTCTCCCTTTTCCTCCTGCCAATGTGATCCTGGGATTGGTGAGCTCTCCAAATCTACAGTGTATACAGTGTTGGGAGTGTGCTATCAGTGGAAATTTAAAGTACTCTATATTTCCTGGCTGGAAAGGGGATGATCTAACCCTTGCCTAGGTGCTGAGGACAGAAGCCAGTTGAAAGGTAAGGTGCTTTTAAAGCCGAGTTCCACCCAAAAATGGAACTTTCGCTTTTCAGATTCCTCTCCCCCTCCAGTGTCCAATTGGCACCTTTCAGGGGGGGAGCAGATACCTGTATAATCCAGGTATTTGCTCTCACTTCCGGGCATAGATCGCCGCAGTATCTGCGTCGATCCACACTGCGTCCAGGCCTACACATCCCCCCCCCCCCCCCGCTGTCTTCTGGAAGACACACGGGTCCCAAAAGACAGCAGGGACCAGTGAGATCGCACAGCGCGACTCGCGCATGAGCAGTAGGGAACCAGGCTGTGAAGCCGCAAGGCTTCACTTACTGATTCCCTTACCGAAGATGCCGGCGCCTCCACCCGGGAGCCGAGGGACAGATCGGGTGAGGACATTGCGGGCGCCCTAGACAGGTAAATGTCCATATATTAAAAGTCAGCCGCTGCAGTATTTGTAGCGGCTGACTTTTAATTTTTTTTTTTCAGCGGAACTCTGTTTTAAGCAGGAAACAGGCACTTGAAAGTGGACTTTGCATTTTATGTAATAAAAAATATGAACTACCGCACAAACACCGTGCTCAAAATAAAGCTTTTAAAACAAAAAAAGATAGGGTTGTTGTAAGCATTGATGTGTTCCCACAACACAGAATAATATGATCAAATTAATAATGCTGCACTTACTAGTTCTACAAAGTGATAAGCTAGCGGAGTCCTCTTTTGACAAAATCAGACCAATATTCTGTATTAAAAAATAAAAATCTATTATACCATGTCAGACATCCAAACCTGCAAAAACTCATTTCAGGGAGGTGGCAAACTCACCTCAGGGAGGTGGCGCTTTGTGCCCGCAAACGCCCTAACCCCCCCCCCCCCCCCCCCGTAGCAAAATATTTTTTTAATCACTTTATTAATATTTTTTCGCAGTGCTTCTGGGGATGGGGGTGGGGGTGGGTGTCAGTGGACGGTGTCAGTAGATTTTTTATTTTTAATAATTGATTTTTTTTACAATTTAATTTGTTTTGTTTTTTTTCACAATGCTTTTTGGGGGGAGGGGGTTGGGGCAGTGGACAGTGTTGGTAGGGCAGGGGAGAGTGGTGTCAGTAGTTTATTTTATTTTTTTACACTTTTTCATTTTTTAGAATTCTCTTACAATTTTTTTTTATATTTTTTGGGGGGCTTTAGTGAGATATCATTGGTCTAAACAGATCCCAGACATCTCCCCTTTGAGACAGACAAGGGGACTGAGGACACAGATTCCCCAGTCCCTTTCTCAGCACTAAAGATGAATAAACAGGAGACAGAGGCTCCTGTCCATTCATAAACTGAGTAAACATAGCTTACTCTGCTCAGTAATCACAGGACACAGGACACAGGAGCGATCTTGCTCACTGTGTCCTCTTATTAGTTCCCCCCACAGCTGGCGGGAGAGGAGGGGAGCCGGCTGCGGTGGACGAGGGGGAGCGGAAGAGAACAGGGGGGTGGAGAAGGACATGGAGGGGGCTGGGGGAGGAGCACACAGAGCAGCTGGGGATGATCGGAGTGGCTGGAGGGACAGCTGTGATCACCGATCTCCCTGTATAGCTTTTTAGCCGTCAGCTGCGGGAGACTTGAGATGTCACCTTCCGGGAGACTTGAGATGTCTGCCATATGCAACAACAGTGTGTTATTGATGTTAAAACGCTCTTAGGGTAATCAATGATGTACCCTTCCAAAAGACACTCTCAGGCTGCAATTTTTCAATATACAGTAAAACAACAATGAAATTAGTGATAGTAAAACCACAAACATAAAAATAATCCTACAGAAGATAAGGGAAACTTTTTTTACCATATAGTTACATAGTCAGTCAGGTTGAAAAAAAACACAAGTCCATCTAGTTCAACCAATAAATAAGATAAATCATACAATGCCATATACACAATCCTTTGCCCACAGTTGATCAGGAGGAAGGTGAAAAACCCCAGCAAAGCATGATCCACTTTGCTATAACAGGGGAAAAAATTCCTTCCTGATCCCCCGAGAGGCCATCGGATTTTCCCTGGATCAACTTTACCTATAAGTGTTAGTACCCAGTTATATTGTGTACAATAAGGAAAGAATCCAGGCCTTATTTAAAGCAATATACTGAGCTGGCCAGAACCACTGGAGGGAGTCTATTACACATTTTCACAGCTCTTAGTGTGAAGAAACATTTTCGGATTTGGAGATGAAACGATGAATCAGCAGTGTGATGATACCATCTCTTCATTCAGTGCCAAAGCTGAATGAAGAAAAGGGGACATCCATGACCTATCTAGGCTATGAGGCTGAATTGTGTGAATCAAAAGGCTGTCTAAACACTTTTCACTGCACTTTGGAAACAGCCACAGAACATACTGCCATAAGGAATAAGCCCCGTTTATCTTGCTTTTTTACAGAAACGAAAAATAACATTTGACAAGGAAAATGGACTTATTGAAATAATTAAGGAAGACTTTGGTAAAGAAGATAAAGGAACGTACACTGCAAAAGTAGTAGATGGAAAAGCATCAAACCAGCTCAGTGTTACCCTTACCGGGGAAGGTCAGAAACCACTGTATATGTGTGTACAGTGCCAGTCAAACTATTTTATACCAACCACGAAGAATAGTGGTTGGGCACTAGCTTACAACTGTATGCTGGTCTACGTGTGAGGATATGATTGTTCAATAAAATCAGTATTTCTATAAAAGGATCACATCCAGAAATCAGTTGCACTAAACAAGTCATATTTCATGATATGGAACATACCATACATACTGTGTCCCTGACCTCAAGGAGTTTACAGTCCACATAATAGGGCCAGTGTAGACAGGAGCCAATTATCCTACCAACATGTCTTTGGATTCCTAAGAAAATCCAACTGAATTTGACCAAACTGACCTTTTCGTTGATGTGCTACATATAGTTACATATACGTAAATAAATATATATAATATATATATATATATATATATATATATATATATATATATATATATATATGTAAATATATGTGTCATGTGACAACACTGAATAAATAACACTTTGCTACAATGTAAAATAGTGTAAAATAGTGTGTTCGGCTTGTATAACAGTGTAAATTTGCTGACCCATCAAAATAATTCAACACACAGCCATTAATGTCTAAACAGCTGGCAACAAAAGTGAGTACACCCCTAAGTGAAAATGTCCAAATTGGGCTCAAAGTGTCAATATTTTGTGTGGTCATTATTATTTTCCAGTCTTAACCCTCTTGGGCATGGAGTTCCCCAGAGATTCACAGGTTGCCACTGGAGTCCTCTTCCACTCCTCCATGATGATATCACGGAGCTGATGGATGTTAGAGACCTTGCGCTCCTCCACCTTCCGTTTGAGGATGCTCCATAGATGTTCAATAGGGTTTAGATCTGGAGACATGCTTGGCCAGTCCATCACCTTTACCCTCAGTTTCTTTAGCAAGAAAGTGGTCGTCTTGGAGGTGTTTTGGGGTCGTTATTATGATGGAATACTGCCCTGTGGCCCAGTCTCCGAAGGGAGGGGATCTGCTCGGCTTCAGTATGTCACAGTACATGTTGGCATTCATGGTTCCCTCTCAATGGACTGTAGCTCCCCAGTGCCTGCAGCACTCATTCTTGAGTGGAGCATGTTTACAGTGATCACCAGAAGCACTAGATTTTTGTGTGAAATGCAAGTGGAGCACCTTATATTATTGCACACAGATTTATTATTCCTTTGGGATTAATTCCTTTCTTTGGACTTCTGCTTGAGCTTATAAATTTACAGGGCTATTGGTTTTTTCACCTCTATTTTTGATACTGTTTCAGTGATTCATTTATTACTTGTTCATTTATTAATCAAATACTCACAAACTGCTGCTTGTGTTACGTTTTTGTCATCATATAGTGAAAATGTGACACACTGACCAATGTTTCTGACACAAACATATTTTAATTATTTTTTTCTTTTTCTAAGATTTTGATAAAGTTTATGACGAGTCCGAAAAGAAGAAGAAGGCATGGAAAAAAAAACAAGGTAACTATGCATAGGTATACTCACAATACTAATTATTAAAGAAAAAGACCACGCTCACAACCAAGTATCCATCTAGAGACAGAACAGCGCGCCATATGTTCTGATAAACAACATAAAAGTTCAACAAACCAAAAGCCAGTGCTAAATCTCAAAATGTCATGTTGAAATAAAATACTGTGTGGTCTTATACTGTGTACATTGTAGGATCGTATGTGTTTTGAACATGCGTTACACCTGGGCATGATATTTTTATTTCAACATGATTTTTTGGATTTTAGCACTGCCTTTTAGTTTTTTTGTTGGATTGCCGGGAAATGCAAGGAGAAAGTCTCTGACCCTTTTTTAATAAGACGGACGCTTGGAGCAGCAGTTTCAGAAACCCAAAAACTCACTGGGGTTGATTTACTAAAACTGGAGAGTGCAAAATCTGGTGAAGCTCTGCATAGAAAACAATCAGCTTCCAGTTTTTTATTTTGTCAAAGTTTAATTGAACAAGTTGAAGTTAGAAGCTGATTGGCTACCATGCAGAGCTGCACCAGATTTTGCACTCTCTGGTTTTAGTAAATCAACTCCAGTGTGTTTTCCGATGTGTAGCGGTTCCATTAAGAATTAATGGCACCCCTGTGCATTTGCAAAAGAGCAGCATGTTTTGCCTGGGGGTCGGGGAACACACATACTGTATATGTCAACCTAGGCTTACTGTGAATGTAGTTTTGGAATAATTGTACATTTTTAAATGTGCATGCTCTAGGCAAAAAAGAAAAATTTCATTATATTTGCCTTTCCTCGTTTAGCGGGTCTGGATGAAATTTTAAGGGCTTTTGATCAAAACTAGTTGAGTCAATGCTGGCAAGATCAAATGCTCTGCAGAACGATGTTTCAGTTTTGGTACAAACGGTTGAAGGAAATTGTACTGGTTTATGGCAGATTTGCTGTTTGCACTGATTATGCACTCCAGCTTTGCCCTTTAAACTTGAATATGTCCATAAAAATAATTGAATAAATCTTTTTTTTTATTGAAATATACCCTGTATACAGTATGTCAAAATGCAGTGAAAGCAAAATAGTGTGAAAAAAGTTTCAAACAGAGATGACTGATTTAACAAGTACTCTAACAAACATGGCCCCAAAGGGCCTCAGCTGTTACATGCTTAAAGTGATTGTAAAGTCTCATTTAAAAAAAAAATAACAAACATGTTATATTTACCTGCCCTGTGCAGTGGATTTGCACAGAGCAGCCTGGATCCTCCTCTTCTCAGGTCCCTCTTCTGTGCTCCTGGCCCCTCCCTCCTGTTGAGTGCCCCCACAGCAAGCAGCTTGCCATGGGGGTACCCAAGCCGAGCTGCAGCTTTGTGTGTCCATTCAGACGCGGCGCTGCAGTTCGGCCCGCCCCCTATTTCTCCTGATTGGCTAACTGACTTTGATTGACAGCAGCGGGAGCCAATGGCGCCGCTGCTGTGTCTCAGCCAATTAGGAGGGAGAGTCCCGGATGACCGAGGGACTCCTGGACATCGCTAGATAGAGAGGGGGCTGAGGTAAGTACTAGAGGGGCTGAGGGGGGCTGCTGCACACAGAAGGCTTTTTATCTTAATGCATAGAATGCATTAGGATAAAAAAAAAAAAAAAACCTTCTGCCTTTACAACCCCTTTAAGGTAGTTGTAAACCCTTACATATACCCAGTGAAGTGTTTAGCCTCCCATATTAGTTATACCTGTTTATCTGCAGCTATCTGTCCTCTACAGCTTTATACAACACACAGTATCTGTCAGCATCTCTCAGCAGCAGAAAGCAGGAAGAGGGGTTCTGAATTCACACACTGCACAGCTAAGGGAGAAGAGCTGTGAGCCCTGATTGGAGGGGAGGGACACCCTTCCCTCCACACACTACAGAGAACAAGCACAGCTGTGGCTGTCAATCACAGACTGTGTGCTGGAGCTCTTCTCCCCCACCACCTTTTTATCTCTGATGTAGGGAAAATCTGTGAGAAGTTACTCATATAGATAACAGAGAGAAATCACACAGCTTTAAACAGAGACAAGTACAGTACACAGTATAAAAGGATGTGCTTTGTTCAGATTTCATATCTGAGGTTTACAACTACTTTAATCTCTTTTCTCCTTATCACACCAGTGTAAGCAACACCAGTTGAAAGAGGTTTTTATAACTATAAGGCTTGTTATATTGTGTGCGGCATTTGTGTATAGTAGATGTCACATGGGCCTGATATACAGCATATTCTGCAATAGAGCTCAAAGGAGTTTAGCTACACTCTTTGATGTATCTGAATATATTTTGGATGTTAAACCCATAAAGGAGTACTGCAAAAAGGTACCAAGGTGTCCAACAAAAATGACAACAACAGGAACTATAATACTGCCAGGGTGCTTGAGCAGTTGCTGCAACAGTTATTTTCTTTAAACAAGATCTGAATGACAGACAACGGTTTTAGGCACCCCTGGAAATAGTATGATTAGCCCCGACCCCTGTCACAGTCACTTTTACTGGACAGCATAATCTGCATGTAAATGTGAAGAAAAAATATAAAGGCGTGTGAAATAAAGACGAAATTCATAAACTGAACATTACCATTATATATATCAACCAAATACAGCTACCTAGATACATTTTTTTTGCATTTTTGGATCTTAACTCAAATACGGGCATAAATGATCTAATGATGAGTAATGGGAATGTCACAGAAGACACCATAAATAGCTCAGACACAGTTCACTATTTTGCCAGGCCAATCCACAAACTGGTTAATCATGTCTATGTCCTGCTAGGACCACATTTTGAGGAGCAGTTGCAGTGGAAGGTCACAGAAGACTGCCACGTTATTATGATGTGCAAGGTATGACATTTTGTTTATTTTTATGATCATTATGAACATATTCTAATATGAACAGTAATCTACTCAGCAGGGTCGTCTTAATAGCATCATGGGCCCCTGGGCAAAGTAATGCTCTGGGGCCCCTACAATGGAGACAGCACAGACATCGAGTAGGTAGGAGGCAGACAATCGGAGCTTCCCCTTTTTTGATGGAGATTCACAGTAACTACATAAACAATCATTCTGTACAGCAAAGAAACAGTAGGAAAATACTACATACATAAAGTAACAAAGCAGTCCTGTGCATATAATATATCTGCTAGATTAATGTCTCCCCAGCACTATGGCCCCTTTACACCCTAGATATCCCCCCAGCACTCTGACCGCTCTACATCCCAGATATCCCCCCAGCACTCTGACCTCTCTACACCCCGGATATCCCCCCAGCACTCTGACTCCTCTACATCCCAGATATCCCCCAGCACTCTGACCCCTCTACATCCCAGATATCCCCTCAGCACTCTGACCTCTCTACACCCTAGATATCCCCCCAGCACTCTGACCCCTCTACACCCCAGATATCCCCCCCAGCACTCTGACCCCTCTACATCCCAGATATCCCCCCCCAGCACTCTGACCCCTCTACATCCCAGATATCCCCTCAGCACTCTGACCTCTCTACACCCCAGATATCCCCCCAGTACTCTGACCCCTCTACACCCCAGATATCCCCCCCAGCACTCTGACCCCTCTACATCCCAGATATCCCCCCCAGCACTCTGACCCCTCTACATCCCAGATATCCCCCCAGCACTCTGACCTCTCTACACCCCGGATATCCCCCCAGCACTCTGACCCCTCTACACCCCAGATATCCCCCCCCAGCACTCTGACCCCTCTACATCCCAGATATCCCCCCCAGCACTCTGACCCCTCTACATCCCAGATATCCCCTCAGCACTCTGACCTCTCTACACCCTAGATATCCCCCCAGCACTCTGACCCCTCTACATCCCAGATATCCCCCCCAGCACTCTGACCCCTCTACACTCCAGATATCCCCCCAGCACTCTGACACCTCTACACCCCAGATATCCCCCCAGCACTCTGACCGCTCTACACCCCAGATATCCCCTCAGCACTCTGACCCCTCTGCACCCCAGATATCTCCCCAGCACTCTGACCCCTCTACACCCCAGATATCCCCTCAGCACTCTGACCCCTCTACACCCCAGATATCCCCCAGCACTCTGACCCCTCTACATCCCAGATATCTCCCCAGCACTCTGACCCCTCTACAACCCAGATATCCCCTCAGCACTCTGACTCCTCTACACCCCAGATATCCCCTCAGCACTCTGACCCCTCTACACCCCAGATATCCCCCCAGCACTCTGACCCCTCTACACCCCATATTTCCCCTAGCACTCTGATCCCTCTACACCCCAGATATCTCCCAGCACTCTGACCCCTCAACACCCCAGATATCCCCTCAGCACTCTGACTCCTCTACACCCCAGATATCCCCCCAGCACTCTGACCCCTCTACACCCCAGATATCCCCCAGCACTCTGACCCCTCTACATCCAAGATATCCCCTCAGCACTCGGACTCCTCTATACTCCAGATATCCCCCCAGCACTCTGACCCCTCTACACCCCAGATATCCCCCCAACACTCTGATCCCTCTACATCCCAGATATCCCCTCAGCACTCGGACTCCTCTACACTCCAGATATCCCCCCAGCACTCTGACCCCTCTACACCCCAGATATCCCCCCAACACTCTGATCCCTCTACATCCCAGATATCCCCTCAGCACTCGGACTCCTCTACACTCCAGATATCCCCCCAGCACTCTGACCCCTCTACACCCCAGATATCCCCCAGCACTCTGACCCCTCTACACCCCAGATATCCCCCCAACACTCTGATCCCTCTACATCCCAGATATCCCCTCAGCACTCGGACTCCTCTACGCTCCAGATATCCCCCCAGCACTCTGACCCCTCTACACCCCAGATATCCCCCCAACACTCTGATCCCTCTACATCCCAGATATCCCCTCAGCACTCGGACTCCTCTACACTCCAGATATCCCCCCAGCACTCTGACCCCTCTACACCCCAGATATCCCCCAGCACTCTGACCCCTCTACATCCCAGATATCCCCTCAGCACTCGGACTCCTGTACACTCCAGATATCCCCCCAGCACTCTGACCCCTCTACACCCCAAATATCCCCCCAACACTCTGATCCCTCTACATCCCAGATATCCCCTCAGCACTCGGACTCCTCTACACTCCAGATATCCCCCCAGCACTCTGACCTCTCTACACCCCAGATATCCCCCAGCACTCTGACCCCTCTACATCCCAGATATCCCCTCAGCACTCGGACTCCTGTACAATCCAGATATCCCCCCAGCACTCTGACCCCTCTACACCCCAGATATCCCCCCAACACTCTGATCCCTCTACATCCCAGATATCCCCTCAGCACTCGGACTCCTCTACACTCCAGATATCCCCCCAGCACTCTGACCCCTCTACACTCCAGATCTCCCCCCAGCACTCTGACCCCTCTACACCCCAGATATCCCCCCAACACTCTGATCCCTCTACATCCCAGATATCCCCTCAGCACTTGGACTCCTCTACACCCCAGATATCCCCTCAGCACTCTGACCCCTCTACACCCCAGATATTCCCCAGCACTCTGACCCCTCTACATCCCAGATATCCCCTCAGCACTCAGACTCCTCTACACTCCAGATATCCCCCCAGCACTCTGACACCTCTACACCCCAGATATCCCCCCAACACTCTGATCCCTCTACATCCCAGATATCCCCTCAGCACTCGGACTCCTCTACACTCCAGATATCCCCCCAGCACTCTGACCCCTCTACACCCCAGATATCCCCCCAGCACTCTGACCCCTCTACACCCCAGATATCCCCCCAACACTCTGATCCCTCTACATCCCAGATATCCCCTCAGCACTCGGACTCCTCTACACCCCAGATATCCCCTCAGCACTCTGACCCCTCTACACCCCAGATATCCCCTCAGCACTATGACCCCTCTACACCCCAGATATTCCCCAGCACTCTGACCCCTCTACATCCCAGATATCCCCTCAGCACTCAGACTCCTCTACACTCCAGATATCCCCCCAGCACTCTGACCGCTCTACACCCCAGATATCTCCCCAGCACTCTGACCCCTCTACACCCCAGATATCCCCCCAGCACTCTGACCCCTCTACATCCCAGATATCCCCTAGCACTCGGACCCCTCTACACACCAGATATCCCCCAGCACTGTTACCATATACCATACGATATCCCTTGTATTGTGACCCCACTACATCCCTGATACCCTCTACACTGTGGCCTCTCTACATCCCTGATACCTCTAGCACTATAGCCACTCAAGCTACCCCAAGCATTGCTACCCCCTATACACCCCAGACCCCCCCCCCCCCCCCTCAGCATTGTTTTCCCTATACACTCTTGATATCCCCCAGCACCATTATTCCATCCATGTAGTACCCCCTTTTCCAGTGGAGATACAGTGCATGTTAACTTTTGGCCATGTGCCCACCTCCAGCACTGGACTCACCTATACCAATCAAGCAGGCAGAAAGAGGGGCGGAGGAGGGAGCATCCTTCCGGGCATTCTAAGCCCTTCGTTGCAAACAGTGCTGGACAGCTGGACTCTCAATGCTGCCGACTCAGCAGCTCCCACTCCAGCTCCTACCCCACAGCCTTCGAGTTCCAAGCATTCAAGCTGCATGGAGCGGGGTCAGAGGATCACTGGTGCTTTCGCCCTGCCCCTCCCTGCTGGCTGTGAAATAATAGGTATCGTTCTGCACAGCACGGCGCACCGCTGCCAGCCTGCCTCCCCTGTGTATCCATCACTCTCAGTGCCATTATGGGGCCCCCAATTTTGGGGCAGCGTAGGCTCAAGGAACAGCTGCTTTGGGGAAAGTGCAGGGGCCCCCTATGCAGCTGGGACCCCTGGGCAGTGCCCAGGTGTGCCCACTTATTAAGACAGCCCTGCTACTCAGTAAGGCCCATGTCACAGTTGGGTTCCTGTCGCAGACAGAACACCTGTCTATATTTTATGGATTGCTCCCTTGCTGGCTGGATCAGTGAAGTCTAGTAAGTCATCAGGAGGAGAGTGACATCTAACTCATCTAGCTGGTGAAGGAGTGACACATGCAAGCAGGTGAGTGTGTCATCTCTCTGCTGTGTCCTCCTTGGCAATCCTGCCACTAGCAAATGCTTGCAAGCGTCAGGATTGCAATTGTGACATCGGCCTAAAGTTATTTGGCGCTCAGATGCCCAATGCCATTTAGAGTTGATAATTCAGATTAGGGTGATTGTTATTGAGGTGAATGATACCTTTTGTTTTATTTCTCAGACATTCCAAAGCCAAGATAGTTTGTGCCTTTACCTTTCACAAAGCTAAAGCAAGGTGCCACTCTTTTTCAGCAGGATCACACAAGTATTTGGTTATTGTACATTATAAAGAGTGTATCAATTGACCTGTGATTTCTTATGGAAAATCAGATAAATCAATCTCTGAGAAAAAAGGTGCAGCTTGCTGGATGTCTCTAGAGATTAACACGTATCTATGGTCAAAATTTAAACTGATATATTAATTTCCACAATGTATTTTCGTTTTATCTACCCTACTCCTATTAATATGAATGATTGTGAAGTTTGTAAGCTTACTGAAGATCCCACATTTACTTCCTTGAATTCTGTGACATGTATTCACTTTGCCCTGTGAGTAGGCATTGCTGTGTCACACATTTCACAGAGCTGGGGTTCTATCAGATTACTGCTGCCCATCAGATTGTGTGGGGAAGTGACAATCCGACCAAAAGATACCTACTGTGCATGCACTATGTGTTTCAACATGCGTTCCCCGGCGCTATGCATTCCAAACACTTCATGTGTAGCACCCTCTACCTTAGGTAGGTAGGTTCTAGTGTTAGTTTTTTTTGTTGCGGACAGCGCAGGTAAAATTAGGCAGGCCTAGCTGAAAGCTAGGCCTGTTTGTTTTTGATCTGGGGGCTGAGAGTGGTTTGAGAGCAGCAGCAGGTGAATGACATGTGGCTTCATCTCTCTGGCACCTCCCTCTGGTTTCTAGAAGATTCTAGAAAAGAGGTGGGGAGAGAGGCTTGGAGTGGCATGAGGTGTATTTGGGAGCCCTGACCAATCCCCAACTAGGATTGGCAGGGGCAGGCCTCCTATGTATACCCAGGGTCAGCCTGCTGGGGGAGGAGTTGTCAGGTGGAAGAACTGAGTGATGGAGTGTTAGGCTGTCGGGGTCTTTGAGGGAGCCCCTATCTGAGGGGGTGCAACCTTGGGCCAGTGCTCAGAGAGCTGGGAAGGAACCCCTCCATACAACCCAAATGAGGGGTGTCCTGAACAGGAACAGGAGAGTAGAGCGGAGAACATTGCCAGGCAAATCATCAGGAGGGATCCATCTGTGGTTCGGTGAGTGACAGGCATAGTCAGAACATCTGGGAGAGACATGCCAGGAGTGAATGTAGAGCCAGAGGGAGAGACTGTGATGTTGCTGACGTTAGAGATAGGCCGCTGCAGCCAGGAGGGTTGGCAGTGTCTGCACAGGACTGACTAGGACCAGTAGTCCACCTAAAACACAGTTAGCACAAAAAAAAGACTCTTTTCAGTTGCTATTGGGACTGCAGACCCCTGCCAGCAAATGGCAAATCCTTAACTGTTAGGACTATTCAGAGTGGGACCTAACCATGTGCTAGCTGTGTCAAGAATTAGGCATTGTGCAGTAGAGGAAGCAGAGCTGACTCATAAGTGATGTGCTGGAGGAGTATGGAGCTTTAGAGACTGCACATACAGATTCCAAATATCTTTTCATTTGTTTAAAGTCAATTATTTGGGCATCCCATGTTCCCTTTCCGCCTTCTAAGTTTTATCCCCTCAATAAAACAACAAAAACAAGCTGGTGGACTGTTCATTTTTCAGTGAAGAGTGACTGGAAGTGAATGCTGGGCTGTGCAGGATGACAGGTGGAACTTCTATACTCAGCAACCCCACAGGGGCACCACTACACATGATCTGATCGGTAGCAGTAATCTGATAGAACAACCATGTGGACATTTTACTACACCCAGCTATGTCCTGAATTTCAGAGTAATTTTAGCAATACAGTGAGCGTATATAAATAAATATAGTATATTGACATCTGTGATGCTGTTTTTATGTTACATTTTGAAAGAAGCTGAACGCCAGCAGAAGGAAGGTGGCGGAGGCCATGTTGGTACGCCTTGCATTGCTCAGCACTAAACCTTTAGGCTTTCAACATTAAACATGTAAACAGCATGACAGATATCAATATACTATATTTATTTATATACGCTCACTTTATTGCTAAAGTTACCCTGAAACTGAAGATGTAGCTGGCTGCAGTAAGATGTCCGCATTGGTGTTCTATCAGATTACCGCTACCCTTTAGATCATGAAGTGTTTGAAACGCAAAGCACAATGGAACGCATAGCGCATACGCAGTAATGCCCCGTACACACGGTCTTATTTTACGACAGAAAATGTGTGATAGGTGATAGGACCTTGTTGTCGGAAATTCCGACCGTGTGTAGGCTCCATCACACATTTTCCATCGGATTTTCCGACACACAAAGTTTGAGAGCAGGCTATAAAATTTTCCGACAACAAAATCTGTTGTCGGAATTTCCGATCGTGTGTACACAAATCCGACGCACAAAGCGCCACGCATGCTCAGAATAAATAAAGAGATGAAAGCTATTGGCTACTGCCCCGTTTATAGTCCCGACGTACGTGTTTTACGTCACCGCGTTCAGAATGATCGGATTTTCCAACAATTTTGTGTGACCGTGTGTAAGCAAGACAAGTTTGAGCCAACATCCGTTGGAAAAAATCCTAGGATTTTGTTGTCGTAATGTCCGATCAATGTCCGACCGTGTGTACGGGGCATAAGTATTTCTTGATCAGAAAGTCACTTCCGTTACACAATCTGATGGGTAGCAGTAATCTGATAGAACACCTGCCTTCTACAGAGGTGCTGAGAGAAGGCGTTTAAGGGGGCAGAGTCAGTACAGGAATCGCTGCTTGCAGGCAGCAAGGTACCATGAGATATGTAGTCCTTAGAAATTTAAAGTAAAATACAGAGGAGAGGCTGCAAAGCATTCAGGGAATCCAGGAAGTTGTGAAAAGAAACGACCAACAGAGAGGCAAAACAACATGAAAGGAGTTTTTTGAGTACGCTCATACTGGATTGTCAAAAATAACAAATATTTGTATTGTTATTACCATGGTACTGAGGTGGTAGATTTTTTTTTTTTTTTTTCATGGGATCAGGAGGTTGTTCAGCCTTGGGCGCCTAGTGAAAAACATTTAAGTGGCACACACAAATTATGGGTATTGCAAAACTGCACAGTGAGAGGAGCTTAAAAATTGAATCCACTCATTGTGTACACTGTAACATATGGCACAGTCCTTGCACCCAAAAAATATTCTTTAATCAGTAAGCGTCTAACACCTGTCAGGGGTTTGTAAAGCAGAGAGTGGAGGGGTTCAAAAAGCACAGATCAGTAGACAGAGTTCAACAGGAAATTACCTCCCTCCCCAAGCTTAAATCCTTCCATACAGATCTCCCCTCCTCCCACCAGTAAAATGTCCCCTCCACCCAACACTGATATTTTCCCTAGTACAGCTCCCCCACAGTCCAGATCTTCCCCCCCCAAGTACAGCATACCCCCAGTACAGGCCTCCCCCAATACAGGTCTCCCTCCCCCATACAGCACCCCCTTATACAGATTTGCACTCACCAGTACAGGTCTCCCCTCCAGACAGTACAGATTTGCTCCCCAGTACAGATTCTCATCCCAGCACATCTCCCACCAGTGCAGATCCTACAGCCCCCCATTACAAATCTTTGTACAAATTTCCCCACCAGTACAGCTCCCCCCCAAGCAGAAAGGGGTGTCAGGAGTGCAGTGCCTCAGATGCGCAGCAACTGTCAACTCTAGCTGGCATCACCACAGACACTCTGGGGGTGGGGGCTTGGGCCCCCCTATCCCCTGCTTATCTACACCCCTGACTATTACAATACAGATGTTATAGAATAAAAGTGCATGTTGTGACCATAAAAATCCTTTAAATAATTTATGCATATGTATTTGCCAGTAAGACCTTTACTTTTTAGCCATACACTATAACATTCTTGTATGCAGATCATAAAGGTTAGAGTTGTGATTGTGATAACAGCTGCAGAAATCTACCACTATAATGGAAATGCTATTTTGGTTATGAATTTTATTGACTCAAAAAATAGTGGGAAATGTGCTCTTTGATCATTACACAAATGGGCAATAAATCAACATCATATTAGAAAATGCTAGATTACCTGAAAAAATGCAAACACCATTATGACACACAGATCAAAAAATACTAGCATTGGTAAATAATTCTGTTTTAAGGTGTTTCATGGTCTCCTGGTCAACTTGATAAAACAGCCTGACTGAAATGATAGAGTTTTGTTGGCTTTACAGCAGTTGTTTTTTGCAGGTGAAAAATACTAAAACAGAGACCACGCTCAAGTGGTCTGTGGACAAGAAACCACTATCTAATGGACAATTTGATAATCAAACTGGGTCAGGGACACTTGTAATGAAAAAGGTAAGTTCAATAAAAGGAGATGCTGCACTCATAACAAGCAATATATATCTTATTAAATATTTTATACAAAGAGTTGTATTGTACTTATCAGATTGCTGGGCTTTACCATGGGCTGCAATCAGACATTTGCTAAGAAATTGTCACAAACATTTTTCTAGCTATGCAGATTGAAATGAATGCTTGTATTTTATATGTGTTATTAGCCATTTGCACAGAAGACACTCCTGACTACTATCCTGGGAGCAAAAGGCTATTGGCCAACAGTAAAACAGAGGTACCCCCACAAACACACATATCCAATACTTAGAGAATGAGTATTTTTTTCACTTAGCTAAGGAAATCTGGTCTTCACTTCAAACACCCAGTTATGCATGGTGGAATGTTAAAGATATCTAAAGCTAAAACCTATTTTCGGATAGTGTGGAATAGTTAAAACACCTTTCAGGTTTGTACTGCTGTCAGGGGTTTTACTCCTTCCCTAGACTATACAAAGTTTTTTTTAAAAAAAGGTTTGGGCTATAGATGCACTTTTCTAAATATGCATTTGATTATTCAAACCAAACACAGATTAACTGAGCTAAGGGCACCCAAAGTCATAAACGTATCATTGTCTGATATGGCTTTCTATGGACACTAGGTCTAGGACCTCTACAGACAACCCCAGGAAAAGTAACAGTTGGCTGTGTTAGACCAATCCAGTTTCCATTAATTGTGTTTGTTTACCACATAATCTGAAAATAATTAGAGCCCAAGACTTGAAGCCTTCCTAGTTTTACTATAATGCAGTCAGACTGATGCTTGAGAGTCGAACTGCTGCTCTCAAGTAGTAGCCAGGGTCTCCAGCGGTCTGGCCAGTCCATCTGCATGCTGCTCCGATTATGAGGGCTGCACAGCCAAAGCACTGTTTTTTTTTTTTTTTATTTCAACGTTGTTTATTGAATATTTCAAAAATAAACATAGTACAAAGTACAGAGGGTATTTTGATATACACATTCAACCAATATATATCCTGAAAAGCGTTTTTGTGTATTTGCTATCAATAAAAAATCTTCATAAACAAATAAAGGCTACTCAACGAAGTAACCTAGTAGGTCATCAAGATTATTTGGGCCATATAGACCAACATTTGTCGAATGGTTTACATTGCATAGAGTTAATCGCTGAGACGTTCGAATGTGTAGTTTCTGTGCACGGCTTTAGTGATGTCTGATATGTTTATGGCTGTGGTGGTTTGCCAGTTGCGTAGGATCAGTAAGCATGTCTCTAACAGTATGTGAGTTATGACTGGTCTGAAGTCGGTTTGAAATTTCTCTATGTTTAAGTGGAGGATTGCTAAAGCCGGGTCCGGGCTGTGAGCATGCTTAGCCAAATCACTGTTGAATGGAGCAGTGTGCAAAAAGGGGTGTCAGAACGCTGGAGACCCTGTCCGCTGCCCATGTGTGAGAACAAGTGGCCTGACTCCAGTGTGATGCTAGCTATATTAACCCACACTGCAACACTTAAAATGGAAAAAATACAAAAAAAAGAGAAAAGCATATTTACTAATGTATATTCAACCTGGCAAATTTATAGGTAAAAAAGGGAGGCATCTGTTGGCTTCAAAGTAATACATTTTTGTATTCCAATCATCCACTGGAAAATCACCTCATTAATGTTTAGTAGTGGAGATAATGAAATAATGACATTTAACTACTTCATCAACTTCTACACCTATGATTGGCAGATTTTGCATAAGAGTCAATCTGTGTGTAATTATACCTAGTTTACAAATGAAGATAAAGGACTTTACAAAGCCGTGGTAAAAGATAGCAGGGGAGACGACACGACTGAAATGGATCTTACCAAAGAAGGTAGGTAATGATCATCATTCAACTGAAGACTATGTAAGTTTATTTGTTGTGCACCTTCAAGGAAATGGTTTTATCTCTTTTTATACAGAAATATTGCTTATTCTTTCTTTTATGTATTATTACACGGAATTATTACATATTATTAGTTATTAAATGAATGTATTTAAAGTATTTTATTGCAGACTATCTCGATCCTCCTAGTCTGCCATTGTGACTGTTGCTTTGGGAGAGGTGATCCATTTTTGGGTTCCCTCACACAGTATTTTCCCCATGGTTTTTTTTTGTTTTAAAATATATTAACAAAAACAAAACCTTCTATACAACTAAGCTTACATAAAACTACAGGTTCCACGCGCTACAGTATACTAACATTCATACACACACATATTACGGCCAATTTACCTACCAGCATGTCTTTGGAGTTTTGGAGAAAACCAAAGTACCCAGAGGGCACCCACACAGTCATGGTTGAGACTCTATGGCCCCTTTCACAGGATAAGCTCAATCGGATCCGCCTGTCCGTTCTTCAGGCGGATCCGAGCAGGCCATCCATTGACTCCTATGGGCAGCTGAATGTCAACGGAGAAGTGTCCGCTGACACTCATCTGCCATCCGATCCGCTCAAGACAGACTTATGGCGATATGTTAGCCACCCATCTTATCGGATCGGATGAGATCTGATGAAAACGGGCACGCTGTTCGTTTTCGTTCGATCTCTCCATAGAGATCAGCGGGGCTCTGACAGGCCCCTCCCCGCTCACAGACCTGTCATCCACCGGCTAAGTGGAGATCAACAGAGCAATCTCCCGCCGAGCTGGCGGACTCCGCTAGCTCATTATGCCTTTGTGTGAAAGGGGCATAACTGACGAACCTAGTGCTGCCAGGCAAAGGTGCTAACTACTGTGCTGCCCTATGAGATACTTTTATCTGTTCACTCCTTTAACTTTTTCCTTACACAAACTAATCTTAGAATGCTCTTTTGTTAATACAATTTTTAATAATTTCTTGCTGTTTGTTCACTTTTTATCTTTTTTAGGTTTTGAAGATATAATGCAGGAAATTTGTAGAATAAGTGGTAAGTGTTTAGACCATGCATAGAAGAATGTGACTGTGAGTGACTATGGTGGCCGTGATTCAACATTTTGGGGTCAATTTATCTTTTTTTTAACCAAGATTAACACAACTTTTACCCAAGATGTAAACATTTTTCAATTTAACTTTGTGAATCTTGGGTAAAACGTAAATAAACACACCCTTTTGTTTGTATTTTGTTTTGTAATCTTTATATATCTAGATACACATCAAAATGTTAAACAAAGTGAAAAAATAATATTAACCTTAAAGCGGTTGTATACTCTTATTTTAAATTTTTACCTACAGGTGAGCCTATTATAAGGCTTACCTGTAAGTAAAATGAATATCTCCTAAACTTGTACGGTTTAACCACTTCAATACCCGCGTATAGTCATATGACGTCCACAGATGGGATCTCCCATCCTGGGTGGACGTCATATGACGTCCTGGGATTCCCGGCCGTCTAGGGGGCACGTGCGCGCCGCCGGGAACGCGCACGCGCGCCCGCCGCGTTCCTCGGGACCCGGTGTGTGTGCCCGGCGGCCGCGATGTCCGCCGGGCAGTCGCGATTGCCCGTTAACCGGGCCAGCATGTGGATCTGTGTGTGTGAACACACAGATCCACAGCCTGTCAGCTCTGAGGAGAGCGATCTGTGTTCCCAGAACGGAGGAACACTGATCGGTCTCCTCCCCTAGTGCGTCCCCACCCCCTTCAGTTAGAATCATTCCCTAGGAAACATACTTAACCCCTCCCCGCCCCTAGTGGTTAACCCCTTCACTGCCTGTCACATTTACACAGTAATCAATGCAATTTTATAGCATTGATCGCTGTATAAATGTGATTGGTCCCAAAAATGTGTCAAAAGTGTCTGATGTGTCCGCCATAATGTCGCAGTCACCAAAAAAAATCGCGATCGCCGCTAAAAAAATTAAAAATATTTTTTTTTTAAAAAATTCCATAAATCTATCCCGTATTCTGTAGACGCTATAACTTTTGCGCAAACCAATCAATATACGCTTATTGCGATTTTTTTACCAAACATATGTAGAAGAATACGTATCGGCCAAAACTGAGGAAAAAATGTGTTTTTAAAAAAAAAAATTGGGATATTTATTATAGCAAAAAGTAAAAAATATTGTGTTTTTTTCAAAATTGTCGCTATTCTTTTGTTTATAGCACAAAAAATAAAAACCGCAGAGGCGATCAAATACCACTAAAAAAAGCTCTATTTGTGGTGAAAAAAGGACGTCAATTTTTTTTGGGTACAACGTCGCACGACCGCGCAATTGACGTTTAAATTGCGACAGCGCTGAAAACTAAAAATTGGCCTGGGAAGGAAGGGGGTGAAATTGCCCTGTATTGAACCGGTTAAGAGATATTCACTTTGCATGCAGCCACTGACGTCAGCGGCACATGCCCTGTGAATGCCCGGCTGAAGATCCGGCAGACGCTGCTGGACCTTGCCGGGAAGAAGACACCCGCATGCATGCCACTCACAGCACCAGAACCGTGAACCCGGAAGAAACGCAGAGGGCAAAATGTCAGCTTCCGCGGCGTGGACCGGGCTGCGATACAGGGACCTCATTCTAAGGTAAGTATTTCATAATGAGCTAGTATGCGGTGCATACTAGCTCATTATGCTTTTGTCTTACAGGGTTTTTTTTATTTTTTTTTTTTACATGTGCGGGTATACAACTGCTTTAAAGTAGAACTAAAGGCAAAACTTTTTTTTATTATTATTTTGGATAGAATAAGTGAAGGTTATAATCCCTATCAGATTTTTTTTTTGCCATCTTTGTCCCATTAGGGAAACTTCACTTTATGTCCCATATCCCATATCCAAAAGAGGAAGTGAGAGGAAATCCCTCCAAAGTGAGGGAATCACTGGTTGACACAGGGGTTATTTACCAGAACTAGTCTCCCCATTGGAAGATTTCCCTTCTTTTTCTGCTCTAGCGATGATGCAAAATTTGTGATTTTCTGTGATAAAGGTAGATAGGATAAAGATGTTAGGTATCTATTTACTTGGCGTAACATCATCTTTTATATTTTACCAAAAATTAGGTATAATATAGTGTTTGTGTGCACTAAAATTCATTAAAATGTTTTTTTTTTTTTTAATGCGATTGAAAAACTGCTGCACAAATACTTTGTGACATAAACTAATCTAAATACCCACCATTTTATCCTCTAGAGCAGGGATCTTCAAACTATGGCCCTCCAGATGTTGCGGAACTACACGCCCCATGAAGCATTGCAAAACTCTGACATTCACAGGCATGGCTAGGCATGATGGGATTTGTATTTCCTGAACAACTGGAGGGCCATAGTTTGGTGACCCCTGCTCTAGAGTCTCCGCTCAAAAAAATATATAATGTTTGGGGGTTCTAAGTAATTTTCTTGCAAAAAAAAAAAAAGTAAATTTTTACATATATGTGAGAAGTGTCAGAATTGGCCTGGGAGTCAAGTGGTGAAACTGACCAATTTCATGTTGTCTTCTACAAGCAATGTCTGCCTCCCCACTGAAATGTAAAGGCACAGCTGACGGAATAAAGATTTACAGCGATGTGAAATATTTCATGGAGAGCATGAATCCTGTGTGGCACCACAAGTATGTTGATCAGTATTCCTTTAACTAATAACTAATACAATTAGCTGTACCCTCATATAAGTGTACATTATTTAAGTGTTACTAAACCCAGGACACTGCATTCACTATATCTGGTCTCCCACAGTACACACAACATGGAAATGTAATTATTTTAGTAAATATAAACTGCTAAATACCTTTTCTCATCAGCAGTATATAGCAGTCTTGTGACTTCTATCAGTGTCTGGTTAAAGCTTGTAGGAGGAGTTTTCATTCTCCTCTGGTTGTCCTATTAGGCTGCAGGACCCCTGACTTTCTGTCTGGACAGTGCTGATTGGCTGTGTGCTGATCACATTGCATCCCAAAACAAAAACAAAAAAACTCTCTAGCAGTACACAACAAACTGAGCATGTGCAGAGTTCCTCCAAGGCTTTGTGCTAGCAGGAGATGGATAGGGGATTGTGGAAGGAGAGGAGGATTAGAGAAGACAGGATTAAGCAACCTTTTTCCATAATGCAGAGGATTAACCCCTTAGGCTCCACAGTGAGCATAACAAGTACGCTTCACTGCTTATACAGACTGATTTTACTGTTGTGGGTTTTGTAACACTTTGAGCACAGAGTGCTCATTGTGGCCAAACTGTCTGTCCTTAATGTAAAAAATGTATCTCAAAGGAGAGTGCTCTTTACAGCAACTTTGATAATAACAACAGCTGGCCTCAAATTCTTTGTCATTGGTAATTTTTTGCTTCAGCTACCGTAAGGCAGATACTATTTATACATGATGCCTTTTTCTGTGGTAGGGCATTATGTATTTAGATTTCAGGGAAAATATTCTACCATGTTAAAGCCAACATGTAATCACCTAGTAATGCACTGAAAATTCCTTGAAGAAAACAGCTCATTTGCAACCTCAGGTTTCTTGTTAGTTTCAGGGCTGTGAATTAGTTAATTGCACAGTAACTGGTGAGACTGCCCTGGAACTAGCATGCTTCCTGGGAGCTGGAATTCCAAGAGGAGTGCTGCAGTCAGAAGCTTCTCACTCAGGTGTCATGATGATTGATTTATGAATATCTTCCATAGTTTGGATGATTTTGATTATGAATTACAAAAATAGCATTATATAATTTGAAGAAAAACATTCAGTTCATTAACATTTAAAAAAATATTATTTCATTATTTATTGCAAACAGAGATAAGAAATTAAGCAGTACAGATCGACTTAAATCAGGAAGCACAATGGAACAGGTTTGGCTGCACATTACAAATCCTAAAGATTCAGATCGGGGCTTGTACATGCTGGAACTGTCTGATGGCAAGGACATTCATAAGCGAACGTTTGACCTGAGTGGTAAAGGTAATATCAGCTAATTTACCTCCTAAATGTTTAAGTTGTAACTGTCCAAAAGGAAGCTGTAGACATTCACAATGGTACCTAAACCATATCTAAACCTAAGAACCAACATTTCATATATCGCAATTTACCAGTCAGATGTGGTGGCTGAATTTTTCTTTTTTCAGAAACGTTATAGCAAGTATCACAATTTCTCCTGTAAACTAATGTCCTACCCCCCAAAAGAATGGAAACAAAGAGAGAAGGACATATTTGTAGTCAAGCCTGGGTAACAGCTGTGGCTGCCTCCATAGATATAGTGGAGTGAGTGAGGGATACGAAGTGTGTTATTCTCAGTATCACTAGGTAAAAATAAAGAGAAAAGGCCTGAAGGCTTATGCCCTGTACACACAGTCGGATTTTCCGATGGAAAATGTGTGATAGGACCTTGTTGTCAGAAATTCTGACCATGTGTGGGCTCCATCACACATTTTCCATCGGATTTTCCGACACACAAAGTTTGAGAGCAGGATATAACATTTTCTGACAACAAAATCCGTTGTCGGAAAATCTGATCGTGTGTACACAAATCCGACGGACAAAGTGCCACGCATGCTCAGAATAAATAAAGAGATGAAAGCTATTGGCCACTGCCCCGTTTATAGTCCCGACGTACGTGTTTTACGTAACTTCATTCAGAATGATCGAATTTTCCAACAACTTTGTGTGATCGTGTGTATGCAATACAAGTTTGAGCCAACATCCGTCGGAAAAAATCCTAGGATTTCGTTGTCGGAATGTCTGAACAAAGTCCGACCGTGTGTACGGGGCATTACCATCCAAGGACTGGTAAGCTCCAATATTTTAAACATGTGTTGTGCATATTAGCGTAAATTCACAAAAGCATAAGGTATGCAGTACAGTATTTGACTTTGAAGCTCTCATTAGCTCAGGTTAACAATATGGGTGCAACGGATCGTCATCGATACGTGACCCGTACGGATCAAGCTCCGCGGATCGGGACACCGGCGATCCGCGGAGCGCTCTGTGGCCTCGGCCATAGGAAGGGCCGCGGCTTCGGCCTAGCTCCGGAGCGGCAGCCATCTTGGTACACCCGGAGGCCGTTTAGCACGTGATCGCTCCGTCAAATGACGGAGCGATCACTTGTAACAAACCGTCGTCATGTCATGACGCCGGTTCCTCTCTCCCCTCTGTGTACTGATCTGTACAGTGGAGGGGAGAGTTCGGATGTCAACAATGCCCTGCCAATACTCTGCAATGCCCTGCCAATACTCTGCAATGCCCTGCCAATACTCTGCAATGCCCTGCTGCAATACTCTGCAATGCCTTGCTGCAATACTCTGCAATGCCCTGCTGCAATACTCTGCAATGCCCTGCTGCAATACTCTGCAATACTCTGCCATACCCTGCCAATACTCTGCCAATACCCTGCCAATACTCTGCCAATACCCTGCCAATACCCTGCCAATACCCTGCCAATACCCTGCCAATACCCTGCCAATACTCTGCCAATACCCTGTCAATACCCTGCCAATACTCTGCCAATACCCTGCCAATACTATGCCAATACCCTGTCAATACTCTGCCAATACTCCGCCAATACTCTGCCAATATACCTTGCCAATATACCCGCCAATACCCTGCCAATACTCTGCCAATATACCCCCAATATACCCTGCCAATATACCCACCAATACCCTGCCAATACTCTGCCACACCCTGTCAATAGGAAGATTGTGGATATTACAGTGGGGGAGATTTTTTTTTTTTTTTTTGATCCGAAAATGATCCGAACCGTGACTCCTGACCCGAGGAACGATCCGAACCGTGAGTTTTTTGATCCGTTGCATCCCTAGTTAACAATCACAATAACAATTAACATTTATATATTTTCTGTATGTAAAAGTCAAGTCATAAAGACTATCAGGTTCCTAAGGTACCTAAACAGCCAGTGATGAATTTTTGGGGTTATTGGAGACTTCTTTTAGCATCAAACGACCAGCTCTTGGGTTGAATTTGCTGGGCTGGCCATTCCTGGACAAATTAGAAGTTATTTGAAGTCTACACTACTTGTAGATTATTTTTCCCACAGTGAAATGGGAAAGCCACACAGATGTTTTTCAAGTAGAACCTGAAATTGCGCTGACCTACTAATTTGAACTCGTGCTACTTCCAATGAAGTAGCACAATTTCAAACAAGCATCAATGTGTGCCAGGGTTAAAACCTGGAAGCTAATTGGCTACAATGCAGAGCTGCATCAGATTTTGTGTTCACCAGTTTTAGTAAGTCTCCCCCACCATGTCAGTTTAATGTGTCATTTGTTCAAGTATATCATCTTTATTGGTAAGAACTGTATGAATCAAGATCCAATGTTTGCCTGTACCTTTTCACATAATATATTTAAAATTTAGCCATTGTCTTGGAAATACAATAATGTTTTACTGTTATGAAAGTGAAAATTACATTTATAAGTGCGTCATATTTTTTTTTATATATACTTGTCTTTTTTTTAGTATTTGATGATTTATTGGCAGAACAGCAGAAATGCAAGTAAGTATATACAATATATAGTTAGACCTGGTTTATTAAAGTAAAACTCTAGTCAAACACCTGTATTCACAAATACATATACTGTATATTTACTAGTGATGACTGAACCTGCTTGGGTTCAAATTGTGAGCTGTAATGCAAATCATATTGAAGTCAATAAGACGTGAATCTTGAAAATCGCCCCCCAATCCCCAACCCCTGAGCCATACCAGGCAACAAGCCTTCAGCGTGAGGAGGGTATTTTGGTAGGGCTTACCCTGGTAAAGCACCTTGTCCCTATGAGCCTATTCCCCACATATCTGGGCCGGTGTATATGGGGATCCACAGGGCAATCTCAGACTCAGTCAAAGGATCCGTAAATATGTTCAGCTGCTATTGTCATGTATACATCTTTGCACCGTGCACGACCAGGACAATCACTCTGTTACATCCCATCCTGGTTTGACTTTACTAATTCTTGGTATAATACAAAGAGTGTTGTGACCATAGACATTGAATGCTAAAGTGGAACTTCACTCTCTCAATCAGCATTGACTATTTTGAATCCTTATGCTGCTAGCATTAGTAAATAGATAGGAAAGTAGATCATATTTACTTGTTTTACATTTTTTCTTTTACATTACTTTAGTTACGTCCTGGTTTTTAGGCTTAGGCAAATTATGTCATACATCCCAGGAGTCTTCAGGAGGGGAGGAGGGGTTTACTCACCTTAGCACTTCCTGCTTGCATGCATGAGCTAAGAGCAGACGGATTCCAGGAAGTAATTGCTACATGAATCATTTTCCCTTACTCAAGATGACCACGGCCAGAAATTCTAGGTGTTGTTTTTCTAAGTAATTTCTCAACAAAATAAAGCATGGTGACATAGATGGGGGGGGGGGAATTTGCTTTGAATATTAACCATTTCCCACCCATAGGACGTCATATAATGTCCTTAGGTTGAAGTGGTAATATCTGAATGATGCCTGCAGCTACAGGCATCATTCAGATATCTTTGTTTTCAGCTGGCGATTCCCTCTAATGTAAAAGCCATCCTAGCGACTATTTAGCCACTGGATTGCTTTTACAGGTAGCGGGAGGGGACGTTCCCCCTCTCACCTCCTGCTGCCCTCTGATGCCTCTCCGGGCTCTCCCGTGCGATCGGAAAGCCGGAGATCCGTTCTGGCGGTGGTGCCAGATTACCATAGAGCTGGTCGAGGACCGTATGGTCCCCGACCATCACTATGATCCTGAGAGACCAGAAGTAATGTTATGATGTCACTTCCGGTTCTGGCAGATGTAAACACTGCCATTTTTTACCTTTCTTTGCTTTCCAGGGTAAAGGAGATATCTGGGGTCTTATTGACCTCAGATCTCTCCATAGAGAGGACCTGTCATGCCTTATTCCTATTATAAGGCATGTTTACATTCCTTGTAATAGGAATAAAAGTGATTAAAAAAATAAATAAAAGGACAGTGTAAAAATAAAAATCAAATAAATAAATTAAATAAATAAATAAATAAATAAAATAAATAAATACATAAATAAATAAAATTTAATAAATAAATAATTAAAAAAGCAAAAGATTTTAAAGCTCCCCCGTCCCCTCGTGCTCACGCGCAGAAGTAAACGCATCCACAGGTTGCGCCCACTTATGTAAACGGTGTTCGCACCACACAGGTATCGCCGCGAAAGTTAGAGCGAGAGCAATGATTCTAGCACTAGACTTCCTCTGTAACTGTAAACTGGTAACCTGTAAAAGATTTTAAAGCATAGCTTTATCAGCATATCAAGGAGTGTGCTCAATTTTAAAGCATATGTTAGGTATCTATTTATTTGGCGTAACATCATATTTTATATTTTACCAAAAAATTGGGTTATACAGTGGGTAAAATAAGTATTGAACACATCACCATTTTACTAGGAAAATATATTTCTAAATGTGCCATTGACATTAAATTTTCACCACATGTCAGTAACAACCCATGCAATCCATACATACAAAGAAACCAAAACAAATAAGTTCAGAAATGAAGTTATGTGTAATTAAATGGAATGACACAGGGAAAAAGTATTGAACATGCTAACTGAAATGTATTTAATACTTCATACAAAATCCTTTGGTGGTAATGACAGCTTCAAGATGCCTCCAGTATGGAGAAACTAGGGCCTCCTCTATCTTTAGTTCTTTTCATAGATTTTTTTTTTATTGGATTCAGGTCAGGTGATTGACTGGGCCATTCTAGCAGCTTTATTTTCTTTCTTTGAAACCAATTAAGAGTTTCCTTGGCTTTGGGTTTAGGATCATTGCCTTGCTGAAATGTCCACCCTTGTTTCATCTTCATCATCCTGGTAGATGGCAGCAGATTGTTTATCAAGAATGTCTTGGTACATTTTTCCATTCGTACTTCTTTCAAAGATATGAAGTTTGCCATTACGTATGCTGAAAAACAACCCCACATCAAGAATGTCTTGGTACATTTTTCCATTCATCCTTCTTTCAAAGATATGAAGTTTGCCAGTACGTATGCTGAAAAACAACCCCACACCATGATGTTTCCACCTCCAAACTTCACTGTTGGTATGGGGGTGTTTTTGGGGTGATGTGCAGTGCCATTTGACCTACAAACATGGTGTGTATTATCATCCAAAGAGTTACATTTTGGTCTCATCTGACCAGACTATATTCTCCCAGTATTTTACAGGCTTGTCTAAATGTTGTGCAGCAAACTTTAAACAAGCTTAAATGCTTGCTTACCAGTTGCCATCATTATACTGCGGTAGGTCAGCAAGATCCCACGAGCCGTTGTAGCTATACGTTGGCTCCTTTAAGCGACATAGCATGCGCTCCCACCCAGTGCACTGTGGGGGTGCCGATGCTCGTGGCCGATGGCTGCAAAGACCGCCGGCCATGAGCGATCCCGGGCACGAGAGGCAAAATAGGGACATGTGTGTGTAATCACGATCTGTCATTTCCTCTAGGTCAGCCCCTCCCCCCACAGTTAGAAACACAAACAGGGAACACAGTTAACCCCTTGATCGTCCCCCAGTGTGAACCCTTCCCTGCCAGTGACATTTTTCCAGTAATCAGTGCATTTTTATAGCACCGATCGCTGTATAAATGCCAATGCTCCCAAAAATGTGTCAAAAGTGTCCGATGTGTCCGTCATAATGTCGCAGTCCCGATGAAAATCGCAGATTGCTGCTATTACTAGTAAAAAAAAAAAAAATAATAAAAATGCTATAAATCTATCCCCTATTTTGTAGACGCTATAACTTTTGCGCAAACCAATCAATATACGCTTATTACGATTTTTATTACCAAAAATATGTAGAAGAATACATATCAGCCTAAACTGAGAAAAAAATTTGAAAAAAAATGGGGATATTTATTATAGCAAAAAGTACAAAATATTGTGTTTTTTTTCAAAATTGCCGCTCTTTTTTTGTTTATAGCATAAAAAATAAAAACCCCAGAGATGATCAAATACCACCAATAGAAAGCTCTATTTGTGGGAAATAAAGGATGTCAATTTTGTCTGGGTGCAGCGCCGCACAACCGAATCGCAAAAAATGGCCTGGTCATTCAGCAGCCAAATCTTCCGGGGCTGAAGTGGTTAAACATGCATTTTCTTCAGCAATGGAGTCTTGCCTGGTGAGCGTGCATACAGGCCATGGCGGTTAAGTGCATTACTTATTGTTTTCTTTGAAACAATTGTACCTGCTAATTCCAGGTCTTTCTGAAGCTCTCCATAAGTGGTCCTTGGCTCTTGGATGACTTTTAATTCTTTTCACTCTGTCAGAAATATTGCAAGGAGCACCTGGTCATGGCCGGTTTATGGTGAAATGACATTCCTTCCACTTCTGGATTATGTCCCCAACAGTGCTCACTGGAACATGCAGAAGTTTAGAAATCTTTCTGTAACCAATGCCATCAGTATGTTTTGCAAAAATAAGGTTGCATAGGTCTTGAGTGAGCTCTTTGCTTTTACCCATCATTAGATGTTTCTTGTGTAACACCTTGATAATGAGACACCTTTTTATAGGCCATCAGTTGAGACTAAAAAATCTGATATTAATATGTACTAACAAGGGGCAGGATTGCTTTCTAATTACTGACAGATTTCAGCTGGTGCCTTGGCTTTCAATGCCTTTTTGCACCTCCCTTTCAAACAAATGATGATTTTTACATGTAGGAGAGAAATGTCAGAATTGGCCTGGGTGGAAAGTAATTATAAATCAATTACATAGCCCTTTTGGTTTGTGGTGCTCAGATATAGTGTAGTTCTGCTTAAGAAAAAACAAGATCATCAACAATTCTTAGGCCTACTTATTGTTATGTTAAATCTCCAAATCTTTTATTATCAAAAGTGAGTACACCCCTCATATTTTTGTAAATATTTTATTATATCTTTTCATGTGACAACACTGAAGAAATTACACTTTGCTACAATGTGATGTAGTGAGTGTACAGCTTGTATAACAGTGTAAATTTGCTGTCCCCTCAAAATAACTCAACACACAGCCATTAATGTCTAAACCGCTGGCAACAAAAGTGAGTACACCCCTAAGTGAAAATGTCCAAATTGGGCCCAAAGTGTCAATATTTTGTGTGGCCACCATTATTTTCCAGCACTGCCTTAACCCTCTTGGGCATGGAGTTCACCAGAGCTTCACAGGTTGCCACTGGAGTCCTCTTCCACTCCTCCATGATGACATCATAGAGCTGGTGGATGTTAGAGACCTTGTGCTCCTCCACCCTCCATTTGAGGATGCCCCACAGATGCTCAATAGGGTTTAGGTCTGGGGACATGCTTGGCCAGTCCATCACCTTTACCCTCAGCATCTTTAGCAAGGCAGTGGTTGTCTTGGAGGTGTGTTTGGGGTTATCATGTTGGAATATTGCCCCTCAGCCCAGTCTCCAAAAGAGGGGGAATCATGCTCTGCGTCAGTATGTTACAGTACATGTTGGCATTCATGAGTTTCCTCAATGAACTGTAGCTCCCCAGTGCCGGCAGCACTCATGCAGCCCCAGACCATGACACTCCCACCACCATGCTTGACTGTAGGCAAGACACACTTGTCTTTGTACTTCTCACCTGGTTGCCGCCACACACACGACACCATTTGAACCGAAAACGTTTATCTTGGTCTCATCAGACCACAGGACATGGTTCCAGTAATCCATGTCCCTAGTCTGTTTGTCTTCAGCAAACTGTTTGCGGGCTTTCTTGTGCACTGACAGGCTGACCCCCCACCCCTTCAACCTCTGCAGCGATGCTGGCAGCACTCATACGTCTATTTCCTAAAGTGTGATGAGTTATTTTGAGGGGACAGCAAATTTACACTGTTATACAAGCTGTACACTCACTACTTTACATTGTAGTAAAGTGTCATTTCTTCAGTTTTGTCACATGAAAAGATATAATAAAATATTTACAAAAATGTGAGGGGTGTACTCACTTTTGTGAGATACTGTATATATATAGGAACTGCATGAGAGAGCTTTTGTCAAGTAGAACATTTTGTTTTTAATAAAATGTTTCTTTAAAAATGTATGCTATTCATTCTATGTATCAGTATGTGAAACATGAATATTTTATTTTCTGTTTTCTAGGGAAGAAGAAATAATAGAAAAAAGTAAGTAAAAATAAATATTTGATATAAATAAGTCCCACCAACATACATGTACAATTGTATTCCTAGTAGAAAAAAAAAGAAGTTTATTACTACATTACTTTATTACACAATGACCATAATGGTTTGCTGTAAAATATAGATAAGTGACAGCAGAAAAGGACCAAGTGATACATCGGGTCTGCCCCATTTTACCTTGTTGTCTGAGTGCAGATCTTTTGTCCCAAGCATATTTAAGTTCCCCAATTATTATACTCTGAGGATTATTTTTTGCACTGCAGCTTTCTCATCTCATTTACCAATTTTCCAGCAATGCCAAATCATGTTCCATGTTACAAACACCACTTAGAATATCAACCCTATTGAAATCATTTGTGTCCTCAGCAAAAATACATACCTTACCCACCAATCCTTTAGCTACAGCAAACAGATTAACTAGAACAGGACCTAGTACAGAGCCTTGTGGTACAACACTAGTGACTGGTCTGCATTCTGTATGAACCCCATTTACAACCACACTCTAGTATCTATACTTTAGCCAACTGAACCAACCAAAAGGTTAAAGTCAGGCATAGATGGATCGGATCTCGGCTGGTTTAGTAAGGACCAGCCGGGATTTGATCCATCTGTGGGCAGACTGGTTGTACTGATGACGATCCAACAATCGACTTCAGTACAACCAGCCTGTAAGGTTTTTCGCATGTGATTACTGCCGACGACTTTAGCAGCTAGCAGTAATAGTGTTCTGTCAGCAGGGAAGGCTCCCCGTGCCCTCCTACTGGCAGAAAACAAAAGAGCTGTGGGAAGGATTCCCCCGTCAACACTGAGCTGATGGGGGAAATCGGGTGATTTTCTTTCCTGCAACCTGTGGTTGCAGGAAAGAAAATTGCATCATTTATGTCTTAACTAAGTCTTAGCTTGTGCAACTTTTTTCTGAGATCATTACCAAATGCTATACTGAAATCAGGATAGGCTAGGCCCACAGTATCACCCTGGTCCAAAGCAACAAAGATACTCTCCTCACTACAAGTGCCTCAATTTTTTGTGTAAAACAATAAAAATGAACCACTTTGTTGTTACAGCTAAAACAATGGCTTTACAGTTCAGAAATAAAGTGCAATAATCCTCAGCGAGCGAATTCTTGCTTGACATAGAAACACTGGTGTAGACTACTCGTGCAGACAACATACGCTAGAACTCTCACTATTGAATATTGCAGAGAATAAAAATGGTGTCACTGTGCCCCATTTCCACTGCCTACCACCCAGGCCCACCACATGAGTACATGTAGGATTCTTTATTCTGATCACCGTAGAACAGGGTTAGGCAACCTAGGGCCCTCCAGCTGTTGTGTAACTGCATTTCCCATGAGGCATTGCAAGGCTGGCAGTTACAATTACTCCCAGAGGCATGGTGGGACTTGTAGTTCTGCAACAGCTGAAGGGCCCCAGTTTGCCTACCCCTGCTGTAGAAGAATGGTGAGTTCACACCTGCTCTGGTAATCCGTGTGTTTATGATACTTCCAGATCGAGCTAAAGTGGTCCGAGGTCTTCCAGATCTGGCAACAATAATGGTAGACAAGGTAAGTTTATTAATGGTCATTGCCTTGGAGTTCATAATATGTGTTCATACTATAATATACAGTATATTGTAAAAAATAGATGCTAACACTATGCACAGAATCTAAAATTTCAGCAATAAAAAGCTAAGCTTTTCTACAAATTAATAAAAAATGTATTTCATTTGACTGAGAGTGAAGGGCAGAAATGCCAAGAGTATTCAGACAATATAGATTTTTTTTTTTTTACATATAATGTACTGCTACCATTATGAATCACACTAAAGGGGTCTATGTATAAAATGTTCAAAGTGGTCAGGTTTTAAGGGAGTTCTCTGGTTACTCTATTCTCTTTCATTTTATAACATCAGCATTGTAATAATAATACAAACAATAGTTATATTTGACAAATATAATCATACTTTAAAAAAATAAAAATCTCCTTTCATATTGTGAGTTCTGCCTGTTCCACAACTGCCTGAAATTACTCCATGCTTTGCAGCGTCTCCTCTGCTCATTTCTTTGGTTTACATTTGATTTCTAAGAACTACATATCCCATGGTCTGTAGTTGGGAGACAGCAGGCTCTGTGAAATGTGTGACACAGCATTGTATATACACAGAGCATAAAAAATGTGTGTTACAGAATTCAAGGAAGTAAAGCTGTGGGATTCTTCACAATATAAATTTACAAACTTAAGGATCGTTCAGATTAATAGGAGTTGGCTTTTAAGCACGTTTGGTAGCTTATTTAATCACTTACTGAGTATGTAGCTTCTTTATCTTTTAATTCTTGTGTTCCAGTTTGAGATAGTGCCATGAACACTGCCCCAGGTTTCCTGTTTTAGTGGCTCCTTTCACTTGCAGCATCCTATGGAGCCACCCTTGCATGCAGAGACTAGAACACACAGAACTGCAGCCTAGGATTACAAGGCACTCCCCTGCTCCTTCCACTGCTTCCCCTTTACCTTCTCCAAGCTAATAGACTGACACTGTCGACTGTTATCTCTTTTCTGTGAAGACCAGATATTCAGGGAAGCAGCACTGAAAGAGCAGGAGCCAGCAGCGTTGAAAGCTGTAAGCAGCAAGTGCTGAGGTAGGAGTTGTAACAAAGAGTTTACTGGGGAATGTTTATATTATTATGCTGAATGTGTTAATCTAAAAAACACTGAGGGCTTAAAATGTTACTAAACCCAGGATCCTGCATTCACTATATCTGGTCTCCAACAGTACACAGAACATGGAAATGCAATTACAGTAATACCTTAGATTACAAGCATAATTTGTTCCAGAAGAATGCTTGTAATCCAAAGCACTCATATATCAAAGCGAGTTTCCCCATAGGAAATAATGGAAACTCAGATAATCCGTTCCACAGCCACTGCTTGTCTATGCAGTGCCACATGTAGCCAGAGGTGCGGGGGTGCCAGAGACACTCGGAAACACTCAGAGACACTCGGATACGCTCAGAGACACTTGGGAACTGAGTGTTTCTGGGTGTCTCTGAGTGTCACCGGCACCCCCGCACCTCTGCCCAAATGTGGTACTGCACACCTCAGCGGCTTGAATCCTGCCCGTCTAGCGAGACAACTCTCGCAAAGCAAGTCAGGATTTTTTTTTTTTTTTAAATAGCTCGTATTGCGAAATGCTTGTAAACCATGTTACCCGCAATCCGAGGTTCCACTGTATTTTAGTAAATATAAACTAAATACCTTTTCTCGTCACCAGTATATAGCAGTCTTGTGGCTTCTATCAGTGTCTGGTGAAAGCTTGTAGGAGTAGTTTTCATTGTACTCTGACTGTCTTATGAGGCTGCAGGACCCCTAACACTCTGTCTGGACAATGATGATTGGCCCTGTGCTAATCACATGCTCCCTCCTAAGAAAAAAAAAACTCTCTAGCAATAAACACCAAACAGAGCGTGTGCAGAGTGCCCCCAAGGCTCTGTACTGTCAGGAGATGGATTGGGGACTGTGGAAGAAGGGGATGATCAGAGAAGACACAAACAGCCTTTTTACACAATGCAGAGGATTAACCCCTTAGGTTCCACAGTGGGTATAACAAGCATGCTTTACTGCATATACAGACAGATTTTACTGTTGTGGGTTTAGTAACACTTTGGGGTTGATTTACTAAAGGCCAATAGACTGTGCACCTTGGAAAGTGCAATTGCACTCTGCGAGTGCAGCTGCTCCAGAGCTTAGTAAATGAGGTAAAGCTTCACTTTGCAAAGAATACCCAATCACATGCAAGTAAAATAAAAAAAACAGCATTTTTGCTTGCACATGATTGGTTGATGAAAGTCAGCAGAGCTTCTGCTCATTTACTAAGCTCTGGAGCAACTGCTCTTGCCGTGTGGAACTGCAATTTCCAAAGTGCACAGTCTTTTTTCCTTTAGTAAATCAACCCCTTTAACTCTACTTTAAGCATTTGGGTATGATAAATATCTAGTGCATTGTTTGTAAAACAATTATCTCATATGATGCTCAGCCCCATCTACTGGTCATAATGCAATATTTTATTGAAATACATTAATAAAAAATGCTGCATTATGGCCAATAGATGGAGCTGACAATCATAGGAGATAATTGTATTCCAAATAATATGGCAGACATTCACAGCGAACATTTTATACATAGACCCCTAACAGTTTTAAAGGTAAACAATTTCTGTAGAAAATGATTTTCATTTTCGCTTGGGCTGTTCTATGACCTGTGGGGTGAATTGCAATGCTCTTTTCCTAGTTTGCCCCTATCTTTAACCTGTTTGCTTTTTTCTGCTGGTAAAAGCATATGCTGCCCAGTCATGTAATTACAGTAAGCAATTCTCCCTGATTACCCATATTTTTCATAGAAGGATACAGTGAGGGGAAAAAGTATTTGATCCCCTGCTGATTTTGTACGTTTGCCCACTGACAAAGAAATGATCAGTCTATAATTTTAATGATAGGTTTATTTTAACAATGAGAGAGACAGAATAACAAAAAAAAAATCTAGAAAAACGCATTTCAAAAAAGTTATACATTGATTTTAATGAGTGAAATAAGTATTTGACCCCTTTGCAAAACATGACTTAGTACTTGGTGGCAAAACCCTTGTTAGCAATCACAGAAGTCAGACGTTTCTTGTAATTGGCCACCAGATTTGCACACATCTCAGGAGGGATTTTGTCCCGTTCCTCTTTGCAGATCCTCTTCAAGTCATTAAGGTTTCGAGACTGACGTTTGGTAATTTGAACCTTCAGCTCCCTCCACATATTTTCTATGGGATTAAGGTCTGGAGACTGGCTAGGCCAATCCAGGACCTTAATGTGCTTCTTCTTGAGCCACTCCTTTGTTGACTTGGCCGTTTGTTTTTGGTCATTGTCATGCTGGAATACCCATCCATGACCCATTTTCAATGCCCTGGCTGAAGGGAGGAGGTTCTCACCCAAGATTTAAAGGTACATGGTCCCATCCATTGTCCCTTTGATGTGGCGAAGTTGTCCTGTACCCTTAGCAGAAAAACATCCCCAAAGCATAATATTTTCACCTCCATGTTTGATGGTGGGGATGGTGTTCTTGGGGTCATAGGCAGCATTCCCCTTCCTTCAAACACGGCGAGTTGATTTGATGTTCAAGAGCTCGATTTTGAACTAATCTGATCACAACACTTTCACCCAGTTCTCCTCTGAATCATTCAGATGTTCATTAGCCAACTTCAGACGGGCCTGTACATGTGCTGTTTTTAGCAGGGGGACCTTACGGGCAGCTGCAGGATTTCAGTCCTTCACAGCGTAGTGTGTTATCAATTGTTTTCTTGGTGACTCTGGTCCCAGCTGCGTTGAGATCATTGACCATATTCTCCCGTGTCGTTCTGGGCTGATTCCTCACCCTTATGATCATTGAAACTCCATTAGGTGAAATCTTGCATTGAGACCCAGACCCGAGAGAGATTGACAGTTATTTTGTGTTCCATTTGCGAATAATCGCACCAACTGTTGTCACCCTCTCACCAAGCTGCTTGGCGATGGTCTTGTAGCCCATTCCAGCCTTGTGTAGGTCTACAATCTTGTCCCTGACATCCTCGGGCAGCTCTTTGGTCTTGGCCATGGTGGAGAGATTGGAATCTGATTCCTTCTGTGGACAGGTGTCTTCTATACAGGTAACAAGCTGAGATTAGAAGCACTCCCTTTAAGAGAGTGCTCCTAATCTCAGCTCGTTACCTGTATAGAAGACACCTGGGAGCCAGAAATCTTGCTGATTGATAGGGGATCAAATACTTATTTCACTCATTAAAATGCACATAAATGTATAACTTTTTTTTATGCGTTTTTCTGGATATTTTTGTTGTTATTCTGTCTCTCACTGTTAAAATAAAACTACCATTAAAATTATAGACTGATCATTTTTTTTTGTCAGTGGGCAAATGTACAAAATCAGCAGGGGATCAAATACTTTTTTCCCTCACTGTATGGAAGGGGACACATTGCATCGGCATGTGCAGTAAAGGCTAGTTCAAGATAGGAAAGTTTTGTTTTCTGCTGCATCTGCGCCTTACTACACAGATGTAGAAAATACATATTAATATCATTATACCGTATGTTCATTACATACAGTTCCTTGAAAATATATTCATACCCCTTGAAGTTTTCCACAATTTGTCATGTTACAACCAAAAACATAAATGTATTCGGATAATTGTGGAGTGGAATGAAAATGATAAATGGTTTTCAACATTTTTTACAAATAAATATCTGAAAAGTGTGGCATGCAATTGTATTCAGCCCCCTTTACTCCGATACCCCTAACTAAAATCTAGTGGAATCAATTGCCTTCAGAAGTCACCTAACTAGTAAATAGAGTCCACCTGCATGTGTTTGGGATGGGCCGAGTGGGCCCCTGTTCGGTTCGCACCAGAACTTTCAAACACTGCAAAAGTTCAAACCCGAATAACGAACCCCATTAAAGTCAATGGGACCCAAACCTCAAAAATCAAAAGTGCCCATTTTGAATGCTTATATTCAAGTAATTGGGCATACAATGGTTATAGGGGTCTGGGTCCTGCCCTGGGGGACATGTATCAATAAAAAAAAAGTTTGTGAAAAACATCATTTTTAAATGAGCAGTGGTTTTTGAGACTTTTACAGTGAAAGCATAAAAATTAAAATTCCTTACAATATAGTACCTGTGGGGTCCCCTTAGTCTACATGTAAGGTGGCAGATCTGTACCATATCTAGAATCTGCTGCAGCAGTAATTGCATTTTTAAAGCCAAAAAAAAAAGACTTTTTTTTCTGCAAGCTGCCTTTATTTTGCTCAGCAACAGCTGGGGAGTGTGTATGATGAGGCCACAATGTAATGCACTGGGAACAAGATTAGAGATTTTTTGGATACATTCTGGTGTCACTTTGACTTTGGATAGACATAACGAGTGCGTAAAAATTGGTCTTTGGTTGTCGGTGGCGCCTTCCCACCGTAACCCTATAGAGGTAATCAGCCTTGCTGTAAAAAATTGCAATGATATGCACCTGTCAAACAGGTGCAGAAAAATTACTCTTTGTGGACAAGGAGGCAGGTTTATCCACTCTGGCAAGTGCAGGGGACTGCACACTTGTCTCTGCTTGTGTGACATAGGATAAGGAGGATGTGGAAGGTTTAGTAAGCCAGTCCACCACCTCCTCTGCATGCTGTGGCTGGATAGCACGGGCAAACTCACTAAACAAAGGAAATTATGCCCTGCCTGAGGACTGATGACCACCAAGTCCACCTTTGCCTGTGGACACATTTGTTGCTGGCCCCCATACAGTGCCAAGGGAAAGTCTGCCTCTCCTTGTTGTCCTGCCAGACATTATTGGGAGGGAGGGGGCGGTGCTTATAAGCAAATATAAAGAAGAAGTGGAAATCTGTACATAGATGCACTTTAACCTTGTAAAGTAGGGTTTGGTGCACTTTAATTTGAGTACACAGACACACACCATGGATACACTATAATATACTGCAATATAATGAGCCAAACGTACAGTGACACACAGAAGTAAATGGCGTTAAACTGGCAGTAACGTACAAAAATATATGGTATTAAACTAGCAGTAACGCACGCAGAACTATATGTCGTTAAACTGGCAGTAACGCACCCAGAACTATATGGCGTTTAACTGGCAGTAACGCACACAAAACAATATGGCGTTAAACTGGCAGTAACGCACACAAAACAATATGGCGTTAAACTGGCAGTAACGCGCACAGAAGTAAATGGCATTAAACTGGCAGTAACGTACAAAACTATATGGTGTTAAACTAGCAGTAACGCACGCAGAACTATATGTCGTTAAACTGGCAGTAACGCACCCAGAACTATATGGCGTTTAACTGGCAGTAACGCACACAAAACAATATGGCGTTAAACTGGCAGTAACGCGCACAGAAGTAAATGGCATTAAACTGGCAGTAACGCACACAGAACTATATGACGTTAAACTGGCAGTAATGCACACAGAACTATATGGCGTTAAACTGGCAGTAACACATGCAAAACTATATGGCGTTAAACTGGCAGGAACGCACACAGAAGTAAATGGCATAAACTGGCAGTAACGCACACAGAAGTAATTGACGTTAAACTGGCAGTAACGCACAAAAATTATATGCCGTTAAACTGACAGTAACGCACACAGAAGAAAATGACATTAAACAGGTAGTAAGGCAATCAAATAGACGGTGTTCAACCGTCACTGCACTGATGCTATCTGAACTGTCCCAACTCTAGCTATACAGTAATGTAAAGATTACTGACACGGTCTCACTACACTTAAACTATCTGAGCTGTCCCTACTCTACACTAATGTATGTATGAATGACACGGTCTCACTACACTACAGTGAAACTATCTGAGCTGTCCCTACTCTAGCTGCACACTATACAAAGCTGAATGATGGTCCTCCTCACTACACTCACACTATCCTTAGACTGACACTAAACTAATATTCAACACTGACAATTGAAGCAAAATAGCACAGTATAGCACACTAACTAACTAATAGCACTGAACAGAGCCCTGTTCTATCTCTCTGCACGCTGAAATCACACTGAAAATGGCTGCCATTGAAAGAATACTTTTATACTGTGGGGCAGGAATGAGCCATGATTGGATAAAGTCATGATGACAGTGTCCAATCATGACTCTGACAGTGCTCTGTGCCCTGATTGGCTGAAGCTTTCACTGCCTTAGCCAATCAGGACTTGCGATGCACTGTTCAGTGCCGCAATGCATTGTGGTCGGTTCTGGGGGCCGAACAAACGGTCGAATGACCCGTTTCTTTGGCTGTTCGTCGAACGTCCGAACGGCGCAAGCTCAGCCCGAACTTATGCTCGTGCTGAACCGTTCACCTATCTCTATGTGTAATTTCATCTCAGTATAAATACAGCTGTTCTGTGAAGCCCTCAGAGGTTTGTTAGAGAACGTTAGTGAACAAACAACATCATGAAGCCCAAGGAACACACCAGACGGGTCAGGGATGAAATTGTTTAGAAGTTTAAAGCAGGGTTAGGTTATAAAAAAAATTCCCAAGCTTTGAATATCTCATGGAACACTGTTCAATTCATCATCTGAAAATAGAAAGAGTATGGCACAACTGCAAACCTACCAAGACATGGTTGTCCAGCTGATTAATTAGAGAAGCAGTCAAGAGGCCCATGGTAACTCTGGAGGAGCTGCAGAGATCCACAGCCCAAGTAGGAGAATCTGTTCATGGCCCCACCGTGAAACATGATGATGGCAGCATCATGTTGTGGGGATGCTTTTCTTCAGCAGGGATGGGGAAGTTGGTCAGAGTTAATGGGAAGCCAAATACAGGGCAATCTTAGAAAAAACCTGTTAGAGTCTGCAAAAGACTTGAAACTGGGGTGGAGGTTCACCTTCCAGCAGGACAAAGACCCTAAACATATAGCCAGAGCTACAATGGAATGGTTTAGATCAAAGCATATTCATGTGTTAGAATGGCCCGGTCAAAGTCCAGACCTAAATCCAATTGAAAATCTGTGGCAAGACTTGAAAATTGCTGTTCACAGGTGCTCCCCATCCAATCTAACAGAGCTTGAGATATTTTGCAAAGAGGAGTGGGCAAAAACTTCACAAAGACATCCCCAAAAAGACTTGCAGCTGTAATTGCAGCGAAAGGTGGTTCTACAAAGTATTGACTCAGGGGGGCTGAATACAAATGCACTCCACACTTTTCACATATTTTTTGTAAAAAATGTTGAAAACCATTTATCATTTTCCTTCTACTTCACAAATATGTGCCACTTTGTGATGGTCTATCACATAAAACCCCAATAAAATATGTTTATGTTTTTGGTTGTAACATGACAAATTGTGGAAAATTTCATGAGGTATGAATACTTTTTCAAGACATTATGGGGGTTATTTACAAAAGGCAACTCCACTTTGCACTACAAGTGCAAACTACAAGTGCAAAGTGCACTTGAAATTGCACTAAAAGTGCACTTGGAAGTGCAGTCGCTGTAAATCTGGGGGGGTAGATCTGAAATGAGGGGAAGCTCTGCTGATTTTATTATCCAATCATGTGCAAGCTAAAATGTTGTTTTTTATTTTCCTCGCATGTCCCCCTCCGATCTACAGCGACTGCACTTCCAAGTGCACTTTCAGTGCAATTTCAAGTGCACTTTGCACTTGTAGTGCAAAGTGGATTTGCCTTTAGTAAATAACCCCCTGTATATTGAGGCTATTCTAGCCACACAGTGCATTGAACCTGGTGAATGGTGTTAGTTCATTGGGTCTATTGACACTGACCTGTCTGGTGTGTTCCTTGGGCTTCATGATGCTGTTTGTTTACATAGGTTCTCTAACAAACCTCTGAGGGCTTCATAGAACAGCTGTATTTATACTGAGATTAAAATACACACAGGTGGACTCTATTTACTAATTAGGTGAATTCTGAAGGCAATTGGTTTCCCCTAGATTTTAGTTAGGAGTATAAGAGAAAAGAGGGCTGAATACAAATGCACACCACACTTCAGATATTTATTTGTAAAAAAAGTTGAAAACCATTTATCATTTTCCCTCCACTTCACAATTATGTGCCACTTTGTGTTGGTCTATTACATTAAATCCCAATAAAATAAATTCACGCTTTGGTTGTAACATGACGAAATGTAGAAAATATCAAGGGGTATGAATACTTTTTAAAGTCACTATACAAACTACAAACCTAGATACTGTTTGTTTCACTATAGAAATAACCATGTAAAATAACAGAACAGTAACAGACAGTTTCTAATAACGTAACTTTAAAGTGTTTGAAAAGTTCAGGGGCTTAGAGTCTAAATTACCAAGAACAGACATGGCCACTGGAGCCATCAAAGAAAAGGCGTCCACCACCAGCCATCACACTCACGCATTGTTTTCGGTCTTTCCTTGTTTGTTAGACAGGAGGGAACATGCATAAACATTTACCATTTTAACAGGTAGGACAGCTGCAATAAGGTAGCTAAAAGGACATATACGAGATATATTATATTTTACACATGATACAAAATACTTAGTTTTTTGCCTGCATTTACTTTGTAGAGTGCAATAGCAAAAATACCAGAGAAGGTATTTTTTGCATAAAAAAGACTTAATAAGTAGTATAAGGCAGTTGACCTGTAATTTTACTGACCCCTCGGCCGCCTACCCAAACACGGCAATGCAAACACACAGGGCTGTACCCATGCAAAGCAATCACGGCAGTTGCAAAAATTAAAAGGCATGTCACATTCAGCAGGAGGTACCACCGCATGTGGTTGCCATGCAGTGGGTTTGGCATTTTGAGAGTTGAAGCAGGCAGTGTCTGTCAAATACCTCTAAAAAGTGATCTGCTGCTGGGGAAAAAAAATTGGCCAGGGTGTAGGTTAAGAAAATATTTTACATTGTACACATTTATCCTTGAAAATGTTGAACTTGAACACTGCATGTGACATTTTTTTTTGCTTGTATTGCTAGACTTTGTGTTTGACATGTCACATATCTGGAGACCCTGCTCCTGAAGTCTCCTGGGTAAAGAATGAGAAGAAAGTGATATTCAAAGATCGCTATAAACTTGAAGTTCACGGTACTGTGGTAACTTTGACCATAGAGAAGATCTGTGCTGAAGATTCAGGCCGGTATCGTATAACTGTGAAAAATAAGTATGGATCAGAGTTTGGGCAGGTAACAGTAAGTGTATTTAAGCATGGGGAAGAGCCGGAGGAACTGAAGAATGTACCGGACATAACTGCAGATCTAGAGTCACTGATGACACCATGAGAAGAAGGGGAAATCGCAAAACACTTTATCCAAAAAACTTGTACAATCTGCAGAAAGATTGCAATTAAATTAAAAGATGAAAGCAATAAAATAAGATGCTGTGTATATTTGTGTTTGTTTTCATTTCTCTGTCTTGGATATTTTCTGCTAAGTTTATCACTTTACTGATGGAAATCGATGTTCAGTGCATTCACATAACACTTAAAGGAGAAGTAGGGCCAAATCTCTTTTAGCTCTACTTCTCATGGGGACCAGTGCACTTCGTTCTGGATTTTTGTGATCCGTATTCAGCCAAAAGCCACTCAGCCAGTCCAGACTCTGGCAAGATCCCAACTTTAATGTCTGCATCCATCCAGATGCCTAGACCGGCAGCTGGATTAGCCACGCAGCACCCCGCTGAGAGCCTGAGCCAGCCCCTCCCACCTCTTGCACAGCCTGGCGCTCCAGTGAGTGCTGGAGGGGCAAAGTGGAGAGTCGGTGACTACAGTCACCGGCTCTCTGCTGACCAAAGACCAAGAACTGAGGGATCGGCGGTCTTTGATCATTCAGTTTTCGGTATAGAGGTGGCAGGGGAGTTTTAATGTTTGGTTTATTTTGAATTTTTCTTTTAAAGTGTATGTCAGCCAAAACTTTTTATTTATATTGGATACTGTGGAGTTTTATTGTCAGCTTTACTTGCTATCTGGTGCTCAATTTGAAAGTTTTTCCTTCACTTATGGTCTGGCTGACAACAATTTCACCAGACTAGAAGTAAAGGAAAATTTGCAACCGGATCACGGACAGCAATACATAGCTTTCTGAGGTTCTTGCCTTCCCTACCCTACTTTAAATAACATATTTCTATCTGTATTGCTTTTGGAGATTTACTCTTATTTCTTGTCTGGCAAAACGGTTGACAGACAATAAGTGAAGGGTAACTCTGTCTAACGAAGTCCTGGATAGTACTCTCAAACTGAACAAAAAAAGCTTGGCTGGACATGCACATAAATTCACTATGCTAACAATCTCATTATTTATCATAGGGACAATTTTCAGCAGTGGGAGAAAATGAGAGCTGCAAATAATAATCATATGGCTGAAAATTATCATCATGGCAAATAACACATGCATTTTATCTTAGTGAATTGAGTCTACTTTATGAATTGAGTAATTTGATGCCAAGTGTAAAATGGGATGCCTTTTCATTTTTTATTTTTCTCATTCTGATACCTTAGAGAGGTATAATAATAAGATCTATTATACCATCTATTCGAACGCCTTGTCCATGGCCAAATGAGTCGCTACCTCATGGACAACAACCTTCTCGACCCCCTACAGTCCGGCTTCCATCCACAACATTCTACTGAAACTGCCCTACTAAAACTCACCAATGACCTACTAACTGCTAAAACCAATGGCCATTACTCCATACTCATACTCTTAGACCTCTCTGCTGCCTTTGATACAATTGACCACCTGCTCCTCCTCAGCAAACTACACTCCCTTGGCCTCTGTGATTCTGATTTATCCTGGTTCTCCTCCTACCCATCTCAGCGCACTTTCAGTGTCACTTACAACTCCATCTCCTCTATTCCTCTTCCTCTCTCTGTTGGGGTACCCCAAGGCTCTGTCCTTGGGCCCCTCCTATTTTCACTCTATACCTCTTCCCTGGGCCAGTTGATAACCTCCCATGGCTTCCAATATCACCCCCTCGATCTCCTCACGGATCTCAAACTTACTGAATGACATCTCAGTATGGATGTCACACCACTTCCTCAAACTTAATCTTTCTAAAAACTGAGCTTGTAATATTTCCTCCTTCCCGGTCCCCCCCCCCCCCCCCCCCCCATGACTTTACCATTAAGATCAACAGCACAACCATTGGTCCCTCCACACATGCCAGGGTGCTGTTGCTGGGTGTAATCCTTGACTCTGACCTCTCCTTCAGCCCCAACATCCAATCACTGGCTAAATCCTGCTGCCTTAACCTTCGCAAAATCTCCAGAATTCAACCCTTCCTGATTAATGACACCACAAAGCAACTTATTCACTCCTTGATTATTTCCCGCCTTGACTACTGCAACTCTCTCCTTAATAGCCTACCCTTACGCAGGTTATCCCCCCTTCAGTCTATAACGGATGCTGTTGCTAGACTAATACACCTCACTAACCGATCCGTGACTGCTGCTCTTCTCTGCCAATTCCCTCACTGGCTTCCCCTATCCCACCGTATAAAATTGAAAATGCTAACCACAACATCGTCCCCAGCTACATCACCAACCTCATCTGCAGATATCGCCCAAATCGTCCCCTCCGCTCCTCCCAAGACCTCCTGCTCTCTAGCTCCCTTGTTACCTCCTCTCATGCTCATCTTCAGGACTTCTCCAGAGCCTCTCCCATCCTCTGGAATTCCCTGCCCCGGTATATCCAATCAGCCCTAACCTGTCCACCTTTAGGAGATCCTGAAAACTCACTTATTCAGGGAAGCCTATCCCATACCCACCTAACAACCCCATCAAATAATTCCCCGCATCTATTACCTTTTGTACCACCACCCCCTCCCTTTAGAATGTAATCTCTACGAGCAGAGCCCTCCTGTCCCTTCAGTATTGTACTGTAATTGTGCTGTCCCCCCTCTACATTGTAAAGCGCTGCGTAAACTGTTTGTTGGTATATAAAATCGTGAATAATAATAATAGTATAATAATAATAATAATAAAACATATTAAAACCCCTTTAGAACAGAATTAAAGCTGCATCAATTTTTTTTCAAGGCACCAATGTGTAAAATAAATTCATACATACAAATACTCAGGAGCATCCATAAAAGTCTAAGCACAGAACATGCTTACTGGGAAAAGTGTACTACTAATATCAGCAATCACAACAGGCTCTGAATGGATACTTGCATTCAAAACTTTTGATTTTTTTTTTGTTCCAGGGTTGTGGCCTTGTCATTCTCATAGCAATAGAGGTCAGTGAACTTTGTATGGCACAGCCAACACTGTAAGGTTAGTAACCTAGACTTCATTTAGAAGACTGTAAGGCTTCATATCAGTTACCACTCTGTTCCCCTCTGTTGCATTTGTCATTGTCAGTTGTGCAAGGTCAGTAACCTGGGCATTATTCACAAGCCAAAAATTCTTTGTCTCAGTTACACAGATGGTCTATTTGTTGAACTCCTAATGTAACAAGGATAGTTGTTTCATGCACACTATATTTCTGATTCTCTTTGGCAAGAGTTTGTGAGATTCACTTAAAAAAAATCA